>NC_061095.1:12577160-12692160 GCF_015104395.2 Macrobrachium nipponense | reverse complement strand
TTACAAGAACCAAAATCCCAGATACCTTGGAACACAAAGGAGGTGGCGAATTTCACCACAGCAGCAATAACCTGAAATCACTACACAGACCGTGAGCTTGGGACTGCCGAAAAGTACCATGACGATCAGAGGTAATAATGTCAAGGAGGCTGACGTCGATCTTCCGAGTTACATCTTATCTACATTAAATGACTTTCATCTGATAAGATGTACGGCATTTATTAATCTACACCCAGATTTTATCTAGATAATTTTAGTATAATCCGACTGCTCTGGTTTTTCCACATATGAACATCGTAGTCAGCTGATAATAGAGCTAGGCCTCTGCCAACTGACTTTATGAGTTCTTTTCATGAAGCTTCTTACGCATTATAGATATTATTATTATTATTATTATTATTATTATTATTATTATTATTATTATTATTATTATTATTATTATTATTATTATTATTATTCAGTAGATGAAACCTATTCACATGGAACAAGCACACATGGGTCATTGACCTGAAATTCAAGCTTCCAAAGAATCATCTACGCAAGAAAAGATATAAAAAGAAGCAAAATAATGTGAGAAAAAATATAGGAGTAATATTTGATTTAATTATCATACCAAACAGAGTCAAGACATCCCCAGATGGTGACCTGTAGAAGTGGACGAGAAATGTATAGAGATTATTTCTGGCAGTTTTTATTAAATTCATTCAGTAAATCATGAAGACATGTCAATACCGAAATCAAACACTTTCCAGCCAGAGAGAAATTTTAAAGGCGGGGAACAATTTATATCTCGGATTCCCAGTTGATTTTGATTCAGCATTAAATGCTGTTGCTCATATTAATGTCGTTACTTGTTCTTTTAAAAGCAAAGAGAGCATATCCAGTTCACTTTTGTTCAACCTATCCGGGAAAAGAATTCGATTGATATGCTTTTCTCGTTGCATGTTTATGCAACAAAGACTCTGATGTCACGAGAAATATTAAATAAAAATTTTCACAGAAACCCGTTTCAGTAACGGGCTTGAAACTAATCCACCAATTTGCCTTATTACTGAATTAATATAACTGTCGAAAGACGACTCAACAATAGTTATACAAGTCATAGTAAACACTAAAAGTATGACTTCGACTCCGAGAAATAAGTATTGATGCCGCCAAAGTGAAACTGAAGACTCGGCAAGAAAAGAAAGGTTCCCCAAAAGTTTATCATCATTATTAGTATTATTACAATTTGTTCATGCACCAACCACCACCACCACCACTGCCAGTCGCATTCTATTCCGCCCGACCACCCTTCCCCCCCACCCTGGGCGCCCCCTCCCCGAAATTTACCCTTTCTGTCCCACTTCCCGTAACCGCATTAACCCACTTCCTCCACCAAAACTGCGAGTAGCACCGCCACTTCCGGTCCCGGCACGGACATCCACCTGACACTACACCGCTCGCAGAAGGACCCTCACTTCTTCGTCGCGCGTGCGCGCGCTTTAACTCCAAAGCACACGCACATACATATTTACATACATACGGACTCTGAAAAAGAGCAGCTGAACTTTTGAAACGCTTGTTTCAAATGTTGTCATATTTAAGGTCACTTATTAAACTGATCTGTCGCTGTTACGAAAAAATATGAGTAATAATAATAAAACTGGCTACGTAGTTAAACGCTTTACACAGTCAAGCTTGAAAATAGTAATAAATTTGCACAAGAGACAATTAGGTGCCCTTTACGGATTACCTATTGTAGAACTGCTAAATTGCTGACTTAGGATACATATATACATATATGTAAATGAATTCTTCTGTTAAAACACGATACGTCTCAAGTATAAAAGGCCCATTAAAACACTCTGTCTTAGATCACATTAGATTAGATTATAAAATTTTTGGTTAAATCTCAGGACTATATTTCGGTGGACTTACTTCCATCAAAATATAGCCCTTAGCTTTAAAACAGTGTGTTTTAATGGCCCTTTAATACTTGAGACTATATATATATATATATATATATATATATATATATATATATATATATATATATATATATAGTATATACATACATATATGTGTGTGTCTTATATCATAAAAACTTGAATCTGCAACAAGGAACCAACAACTTCTGGAATGATGTTACTTGTCGACCCAGTAACAATGGAGCAGAGGACGAGATCATCTACGCAAGAAAAAGATATAAAAAGGAAGCAAAATAATATGTGAAAAAAAATGGAACGGGCTTCAAGTGAAAAGACAGCCATCATGCACGAGTGCTTTTGTGCATTTACGACAGAAGCAACCAAGCAAAGAATTCAACAGAGGAGGGGGACAAAGCCCCACTCCCCCCCCCTCAATCCTCACAGAAAAAAAAGAATAAAAAAAAGGTACTGTTTACTTTAAGGCGAACAAGTCCGTGGGGGAGATAATGAGATGCCTCCTGTTTCTAAGCACTTAATGGGAAAGGTAGGGGGGACAGACTGCTGGGGGAAGGGGGTAATGGGTGGTGAGGGGGGGGGGGGGAGTATTGCACGGACAAGGCTCAAATACACACTGACAAGGAACCAGGCGGTGCCGGCGGCGGCGTCCACGCAGCAGTCCTGCCCCCTGGCCCAGTTGTAGCTACTCCAGCGGAACAGACGTGCACACGCCTTCCTTCTCGGTCCCCCTAGCCCCCCCCCCCCCCAACCCCATCTCCCTCAGGCATTCTCACAGCGGTTGCGCGCACAAACTAACACAACCTACGACGTGTCCATTGACCGAGAGAGAGGTCCGTCTCATCGGAGGCCAAAAGTGGCACTACTCCTTCAAACTCTTTCGCCCCAAAACGCAAATCGTGGCAGAGGAACCACCACGAGAAGAATCAATGTTGCAACATCCCCGAAATCATCGATGACATCCAGTGCAATTGCCGCTCTGTTGCCAAGCCTTCTATGGGAGGACGGGGGGCGTGCGCAGAGGCGGCCGGCTATATGCCTGGAGGGTCTGTTGGTGGCTGGAGGCGTCTCGTGGTGCCCTCTGGCCCAGTTGTAGTCACTCCAGCGGAACACACGTGGCCGACGATAGCTCTTCCTGGCCCACTCATTCATCCCTCCTGCGAAGCCTTCGGGTGACCGATATATAGACTCGGCGAGAAGAGAAGCTCATGGCGGAGGACGGGTCATCAGGCCGTATAGTCGCCTGACAGACAGACAGCTTCTTCTGCCCATCGGTGACCGAAACTTTGTAGTCTGCACCGGCGCAGGACCAGGCAACAGGGACCCACCGCATTACTACATACTAGGCCTCCAACTCACTAGTTTGCACCCCTTTTAAATCTACGCAGGACAATCACTATATTATGTACTCTAGGAGAAATGATCATGATACTCGATTCATTTCGTATGAAAATGCTTAGAATAAAAATATAAAAAATTACGTAAATTATGTTTTTAGAGCTGTTATATATGTAACATCTAGGAAAATGGTCATGATACTTTATTCATTTCGTATGAAAATGCTTAGAATGAAAATATAAAAAATTACGTAAATTATGTTTTTAGAGCTGTTATATATGTAACATCTAGGGAAATGGTCATGATACTTTATTCATTTCGTATGGAAATGCTTAAGATAAAATTATAAGAAATTACGTAAATTATGTGTTTTTAGAGCTGCCTGTCTCTTTTATAACGTATCTGAAAAGCTGTTCATTCGTGTGTTGTGCTCGAGCGTATAATATTTCATACACCTCACGTCAAACAAGACTTTCGATTGGAGCTAATCCCTTCCTGTAGGTTAAGAAGGAGCATGCAAGCAAGCAAGCAGCACGTCAAAGCAATCAGCGGTACCAAGGCACTGGTGTTGAAAAGGTTCAAGCAGAACTTGCCAAAAAATATATATCAGCCTTATTGCTGATTAACCTCGTAAAACAGGTTATTGCTCAAATAAAGATGTAACAAGGAGACACAGCCTTCAACAAACAAAGACATAACAACAATATGTTTTATCTTTGAAGTGTTGGATCTTCTTTAAATGTGTATACACATCTCGTGTCAGCCTTTTAACATATATAAGGTTTCCAAGAGATCACGATTTGAAGGCTTTATGGTATATCAAATGAGTTTAGAGGTAATTATTGATTGATTGATTTAAGTCTACTGAAACTGGCGTCACAACACCTAGGTCACTGACCGTTTTTTTAAAGATAATATCATGTGACAATACAAGCATATTTTTTCTACAGATATTCACGATATTTAATTAAGATTTTAGAATTTTTATTTATTTATTATTTATATAAATTTTTGGCATTATGCCAAGCACTGGGGCAACTAAGGCCATTCAGCGCTGAAACGGGAATTGGCAGTAAAAGGTTTGAAAGGTGTAACAGGAGGAAAACATTGCAGTTGCAATATGAAACAACTGTTAGGAGAGGGTGGACAGTAAGATGGAAGAAAGAGAATATGAACGGATGTACAGTAAAAGGAATGTAAGTAGTTACAACTAGGGGCCTTAGGGACGCTGCACAGAACCTTAAGTAATGCCTACAATGCACCGAATGAGGTGCACTGAAGGCACTACTCCCTACGGGATTTTTAGAATGATTAGTACTCATCAAAAGAGGGTTGAACAAATAACACATCCTGATCAATGATTATCTAATCAAACTAAAAATTTTCTGTTACGCTCATCTTCATCTTCCAATTGCACGGCTGAATGCTGATTATAAGCAAGCATTCATATGGAACAACATGAAGAGACCAGTTCCTTGCAAAACCAGATTTCACAGAACAGAAAACTCACTCGAGGTAAATTAGTGAATCTGGAAAAAGTATAAAAGATCAATGAAATAATTAATAAGTTCATGCATATACATCGTTTCAACAGATTTATGAGTGACAAAGGACTCAGAGGAGTATCATATTCTGAGGCCAGAAAAATTGCATCCTGCATTCCGCGACAATACGTGCACTATACTTGAACTCCTTACAATGCATGATGTCTAGAATTGACAACCAGTGCAACTACTACACTGTCACAGTCTTTGTACAGTGAGCGCACAAAGGAAAAGTCCAAAGGCCCCTTGCACCGTCCTCCTCTTCCGAATGATTTTCCCTCACAGCCCAGGTCTTCCTCTCTGGACAGAGTTGCCGATGTTTTTATATTTCCTATTTTCTTTTTTACCGACGTCCTTTAATGTCCTCCTCCTCCTCCTCCCTGTCCATTTCGTCCTGCCGCCGGGACCCTCTCTCCACGGGGGCAGGTGTGCCATCCGAGTCCCTCCCCCCCCGGGGGGGCAGGTGTGCCATCAAGGTCACTGCTCGAGCAACCCCATTATTATCTTCAATGCCATCACCACTGAACTTCGCTCGTACCCCTCCCCCCCCACCCCACCCCCACCCCCACCCCCGACCCCCCCCCCCCAAAAAAGAGTTGTCCACCCTGAAGGTCGCCCTTCCTTCCTGAGGGACAGGGAGCGCATTCGGTGGTGATTCCCGAGAGCTTCTTCTGCTGCTCCGAACCAGATCCGATCCACTTCGGGAGGAGGAGGAGGACACCCGTGGTTGGCGGAAATGGATCAGCAAATTCCGGATATCTGACTCGGCCGAGGCACAGACAGCACTGCGCCGTCCGTCGTCGTTTCCAATCATGGTCCGACGCATCGGGATCCTGCTCATCGTGCAAAGAATGCAACGAAAAAAAAAAACATAATAAAAATCAGTCCAATCACTACCAAATCTTCTTTTGCTTCTGTCTCGATTGATATCGTTATATAAAATCGAGTCTTCTCCTTTTACGGAGTGACTCCGTCTAGTCCGAAAGTTAGAGAAAAACAGGCCGCCCGTTTCTCCACATAAGGACAATTCAATTACCTCTGTGTCGGAGACACCTTGTTCGCTTTTTTATGTCTGTAATTAAAGGGAAAACATCCCTATTTGCTTTGTATTCGATTTTAATCAATGCGACGACTCCGTTTTGATTTTAATCAATGCTGTTAATTGACTTTTGCTAATTACAACGGTGACTTGAAGTCATTCTATTTCTCACAAATACTTTCTGAGATGGAAATCTACTCTAGAATTACTCTTCGTTCCTCAGAAGTTTTCACTAACTCGACAGAATTCAATTCGTTCTTGTTATTCTCATTCCTCTATGTTACCAAAGCAGATTAACAATTAGACAGCATTTTCATTACCAACAAAATAAGTTCCATCATTTCCTGAGTTTTCTGGTTTATCTTTGAAACTGAAATTCTTGGAAATCCATCGCCCACAACAATCAACTTGCTCCTAAATACTTTAAACCAATTGATTTCTTTCATCATCCCGTAGTTGATTAACAAAATAAAATCCATAATTTCCTGAGTTTTCTGGTTTATCTTTGAAACTGAAATTCTTGGAAATCCATCGCCCACAACAATCAACTTGCTCCTAAATACTTTAAACCAATTGATTTCTTTCATTATCCCGTAGTTGATTAACAAAATAAAATCCATAATTTCCTGAGTTTTCTGGTTTATCTTTGAAACTGAAATTCTTGGAAATCCATCGCCCACAACAATCAACTTGCTCCTAAATACTTTAAACCAATTGATTTCTTTCATCATCCCGTAGTTGATTAACAAAATAAAATCCATCCTGTTTGGTTTCTTTGACGAAATTCTTGGAAATCCATCGCCCACAACAATCAACGCTCCTAAATACTTTAAACCAATTGATTCTTTCTTACCGTAGTGATTAACAAAATAAAATCATAATTCCTGAGTTTTCGGTTATCTTTGAATGAAATTCTTGAAACCATCTCCCACAATCACTTGCTAAATAAACTTTAAACCAATTGATTTCTTTCATTATCCCGTAGTTGATTAACAAAATAAAATCCATAATTTCCTGTTTCTGTTTTATCTGAAACTGAAATTTGGAAATCTCGCCCACAACAATCAACTTGTCCAAATTAAATACTTAAACCAATGGATTTCTTTCATTATCCCGCCCTTGATTAACAAAATCATAATTTCCTGAGTTTTCTGGTTTATCTAAACTGAAATTCTTGGAAACCAACGCCCACAACAATAACTTGCTCCTATACTTTCCTAAACCATGATTTCCCTTTCTCGTAGTGGAATTCTCATAAGAATTTATGGCTATATGGCTACTCACAACAACAGTAGCGATGTTACTCGTGCGTCACAAAGCGACCCAATCGCAGATATGACCAAAACCATCTTCAGAGCGTGACATTAACATTAGTTAGTATTAGTATACAGCAAGGGGCCTCTAAGAGTATTGGTCCATGAGTTATCACTTGATCGGACATTATGCAACAAACCTATCATACTGTAAAATATAACCTTACATGCGAAAAGATAAAAAAAAGTACATCTCCAAATCAAATGCATATTGCAAATTCCGCAGACTCTCGTACATTATATGATGATTTGCAAGTATGTCAACATAACAGAGACAAAAGAAAGTTATCGTGGAAAAAATGTGGACACAACAAACGCGCAGAGTTCGAGAATTTACGAGGGCACTGTGGCTATTACAATTACACACACACTAATCTATTATAATATGATATATATATATATATATATATATATATCATATATATATATAATATATAGTATATATATATATTATAATTATATCTTATATATTATATATATATATTGCGTTTGTTTTTGGGTGTGCGGGTGCTTTTTTGTGTGTACTGTATTTATGTGGGTTGATAAAAATGACACCAGTTTCGCTCGTAAATGCTGTATTATGGCAAGTAAGAACCCGCCTAATATCAATTTGAAGACCAAATGTGCAAGTGGCTACACAACTGGGCGGCAAGATGATAAAAGTTGCCAGAATACGTGCTCGTGTGAAACAGTACTATAAATTGAGATTTACTCGTAAGCTTATCACAGGACAAAAAACTAATCAAGACTCCTGTGGATGAGATAACTCGCAGCCCGACCAGTTCACCACAAAGTATTTGCCTACTTTACCTAATCACCTGGATAACGATCCTCCCCCCCTCCCCCAGCGGGATTTAAAATGCAAAAAGAGTCCTCGTAGGAGAGACTAAATAGGTCGCAGGGTCATAATTAACCCTTAAAACAGCAAAAATTAAGTCATTGGACAGACGAAAGATCTCTGAGCAAATCGAAATTGTTAAAAGGGAACTTTGGAGGGAAGACCATCTTATGAGTTCCCTACAAAAATCAAATGAGGGAGGAAACGTCACGGAAAGTTTGACGATGAAGAGAATTCGTCCTCCCAACCAAAGGGAAATATTCGATACAGTTAATAAATTCATTCATAAAAAGCACTGTACCGGAAAAGAAATGAATGGAAAGAAGACAATAAATACATTGAAAACAGATAAACAAAGAAAGAATACTACTCGTATCATAACAAAAACAAGAATTAAAAAGCAAAACAAGACCGCACAACAATATAAAGAAAACTGAATGGAAAATTAAGTTTCTTCGGTACAATCGAGTAGTTTTCGGTACAGCGCATAATGCTGGATGAAACTTTCAGCCACGGCCAGGTGGCGGCATGTGTTGTTGGCCCGTATTGTGGTTAATGACGCACGATCAGGGATAAATTTAACATGAAACAAAATAAAAACTACTCAGACTAGAGGGCTGCAATTTTGTATGCTTGATGACTGGAGGGTGGATGATCAACAAACCAATTTGCAACCCTCTAGCCTCAGCAGTTTTCAAGATCTGAGGGCGGAGAGGAAAAGTGCGGACGAACAGACAAAGAGCCAACTCAATAGTTTTTATTTTACAGAAAAAAACAAGTTATACGTGAGAGGGACCTCTGTGAGGAACAGCGCTTCAGTGACGCCAATGCCACACCAAAAGGGACGATCCTGAAAACACGTTTAGTCGCCATCAACGAGATTATGTTCATCAATAAGCATCATATCAGATGGAGTTATGGTGATGAGTCATCATCACAATGAACGGACGGAGCTACGAAAACAAGTTTTCTTCACGCAACGGGTAATAGTTTCGACATTACAATTAACCACACATCCATACATACATTCATATATGTATAATTACATCTTTTCCTTAAGGAAAAGAGCGTACGTATTATTTATGCATGCTACATACGCACACAAAGGTACGTACATGCGTATATGCACTGTAATAAATATTATCCAATTATATATATATGATTATATAGTTTAAATGATATATCTATTAATATTATATATATAATATTAGATATATATCTATATATATATATGAGTCTTATAACATCACCGTGACTCATATTTACGAATTAAGCTACAAATGTCCTTTAATATCTAATTCGCTCTACCTCGGAATTAAAATATTTTCATATATTTTAACTTAAACACATGCAAACACATACACGTATATATATGCGTGTACGCGCTCCTGTCCGTATGTGTTTGGGGGCAACACAAAACTGATACATATTTCTAAACGAAAATCATCTACCACAAAAAGCAAGGAAATGCTACAAAACAGATGCCTAAAAAAAAAAAAAAAAAATAAAAAAAAAAAAAAAAAAAAAAAAAAAAAAAAAAAAAAAAAAAACGAGGAAATACGAAAGAACGGGACCTCATGACCACATATTCCCAAAACATGACCATCAACATAATCATAACGAACATCGACATGGCCCAAGCCCCCAACCAAATATAATCTTAATCAATGCCATAAATTACTCAAATATGGGAAGAGGCCATTAACTCCATCGATTAGGCGACGCGAATACTAATTATTACAAGCATTCAATAATCCAGCAGCCTTTTTTTTTCTACCAACAGCAGAATTCGTTTACTCTTGAATTATTCTAACTTATATAATTACTGCTGCTTTACACTGAGCAAATTCTATCCCCTTATATCAGCTTATAATCAGAGAGTCGCTATGAATTATTAAAAAATATTCTATAAAATATCCTATACCATTAAAATAATGTTCAAGTAGAGATTATTTAGCGGCGATTCAATGACCTCTACCTAAATTACTATAAAAAATCGCTACATAAAATTGTATTGAAATACTGAAAATAATTAACAATTAATATCGCGTCTCCACGATAATAATTATTCTCTGGGCTTTTCTGCAAAGCCTGTATTTCACTTACAATAAAGACCTGCATTTCCGCCTTCAATGAAATCAATATATATATATATGTGTGTGTGTGTGTGTGTGTGTGTGTGTGTGTGTGTTGTGTGTGTGTTATATATATTCAAAAGTCTGAGTTTAATTTTTTCGAAAAAAAATACTGCAACGACTCATACCATCTCTCCTGCCACGAATTACAGAAATAAAATAAATTTTTTTTTCTTTTTCCAGATTATACTGGCAATCAAACTGTCTACGACGGAAGTCCTGGGGCACATAATTAGTTGACCTAAGCGATGGAGGCTTCAAGTTTTTCCTCCCGCCGAAGAGCTAGAAGAACTTGACAGACCGCCTCATGCATGTTCCTTTCTAGTTTGAATGAACATGTTTTCGATGGGGGCATATTCTTATACTCTTGTGCACACAAAGGGAACTCAGCCTGGTGAGAGAGAGAGAGAGAGAGAGAGAGAGAGAGAGAGAGAGAGAGAGAGAGAGAGAGAGAGCATACCTTAAAGTATCTTTTAAAAAAATAAGAACAACGAGGTGGTGGAAATTTTAATTCACACTAACGACATGACTATACCCAGATCTAGCAATTTTCAGGGTAAAAGAAAAATAGTAGTTATCGAGGGTTATGAATGAATTATTAAAAAAAAAACAAAAAAAAAACAACAACAACAACAACAACAACAACAAACAATTTAACGCTAACTTAACATACAGTCCCAAATAAAATAAAATAATAAAGATGAAATAAATAAAATAATAAAAAAATAAGACAAATAAATATAGGGCAAGCAGCAGTAAACTACAGCCACCGGAAATATAATAACGCCAAAGAAGATAAATTGACTGAGTAAAGGCAAGAAGAAAAATAAGTGAAATAAAAGAAAAACTTCAACTGAGCGGAGATCCTTGAATGCAATCCCCAAGTAGGCACAAAGGCAACGTGTATAGCTTGGCAATAGCCAGCATTTACGACTTGGCAATGGGTAACAAGAATTGCCTGGCACTAAGTAGAAGTATAAGCATGGCAATGCTCGTACTTCCGCTTGGCAATGGGAAATGCAAATTGTATGGCAGATTCACTTCGTAATGGACAACGTAAATTCCTTGGCTGGGTAAAATGAACTGCTTAGCAATGGGTCCACCTTGTCAGACCAGGTAGGCAGTAACGGAATTTGATTTGCTTTATGTATATTTTTGGCATTATGCCAAGCACTGGGGCAACTAAGGCCATTCAGCGCTGAAACGGAAATTAACAGTGGAAAGGTTTGAAATGTGTGACAGAAGGAAAACCTCAAAGCAGTTGCACTACGAAACAATTGTTAGGAGAGGGTGGACAGCAATAAGGAACAGAGAGATTATGAACGGAGGTACAGTAAAAGGGAAGAAAGTAGTTGCAGCTAGGGGCGGAAGGGGCGCTGCAAAGAACCTTAAGTAATGCCTACATTGCACCGAATGAGATGCACTGACGGCACTAACCCCACTACGGAGGGGGGCCAGTAACAGGAGGATGGGTAAAGGAGGGCGATTGAAAGGAAGCCTGGAAGCACTGGAGAGCAGCGGAAGATTGAGAGCACAGAGGGCCTTGTTGTCGCCGCCGCCGACGTCGGTCGTACCTATCAGTGGGAGGCGACGGCGCTGCTGCTGCTGCTGCCGCCGCCTTCAGCAACAGGTTACCTTCCAGGCTTCCAGCAAATGGACTTAGCTGTTCATCCCGGCGGCGGAAGCGCTCTCCACCTGGAGGAGTTTTAGGGACCGCTTACGTCACCACCCGGAATGATACCAATGACGTAAACATTCAATGTGACCTTCAATGCGAATAGCCTCAACCTTGCGGGGTCGTTCGTCATTCAGTCCTGAATGAATTTCTTGGTAAAATAATGCCCACAGTAAAAAAAAAAAAATTAAACAAAACTTTTGCGCGCAACAAACAAATGAAAAGAAGCTGAAGCCAAAATTCCACTACGAAGCTGAAAATAGCTACAAAAAACACAACGCGTCATCAGGTTATCATGGAACGTGGGGAGGGGGGCAAGGGGAGAGAGAGAAAGGTTTGGGGGGGCGGTGCATGGGAGAATGGTGGGGAGGCGATCAAACGAATACCTGGGGGCCTGGGCACGCGCCAGGAGACTCCTTTGCCTAGAGAGAGAGAGAAAGAGAGAGAGACACACACACAGACTTTCCCTTTTCAACATGGATAAAAAAAAAAGTGCACCAAGCAGATGGCCACACAAACAAGAAGAAGAAGAAGAAGGGCGCCAGTGCGGAGGAGACGAAGGAGATGTAAGAGAACAACGTCTCAACAGAATCCCGAAGTAAGGTTCAAACAGGCGAGCCAAGAGGAAGAAAATACAGCAGCATCGAGGTCTCCTCGTCTCAAAGAATATGACTGAGTGTACTAGAACCGGACTGGATTCCAGAGCTCAGGGCAGTCAGTGCTTTCCAGTGGGTCTTACCTACATTTTCTGCTGGACTTCGTCTGACTCTCTCATTATTATCGCTCGTCCCTCGTCTGCAGAGCTACTAATCTTCACAGTATTCAAGGGATATTTGCCTTTATAGACATGCCAGGAATTATTACAATTGCACACGCACAATCATATATCAAATGATATATATATATATATATATATATATATAATATATATATATATATATATATACTATTTGTTTATGTGTATGTAATTGTAACAATTTTCTGTTATATATTGAAAATTAAATATGCGTTGAATACACACACACACACACACACACACACACACACACACATATATATATATATATATATATATATATATATATATATATATATATATATATATATATATATATGTGTGTGTGTGTGTGTGTGTGTGTGTGTGTGTGTGTGTGTGTGTGTTTCCGTGTGTTTTCCCGTTAATGATTGGTCCTAGACGAGTTTCCCTTCCTGTTCTCAAGTAGTGTTTCAAAATGAAATACCGGGTCTCGTGCCCTTCTCCACCCTGGCTGAGAACAACTATATTCAACTAACCACCAGATACATAGTTGCTTGTTCGAATTTTTGTTGTTTTTAAACGAATATCTAACACAATCCTCTTTCTCAATTCGGTTTAACTTAGACAGTTAGCAAGACACTGCCAATTGTTAGTCGACTCACATTCTCAAATAATTGTCTTATTTACTTGATTGTCTATTTTTTGCTGCAGTACCAAATATGCGGACATACTTTTATCGACCGCATTCAAGGGTGCCCAAGAGCATCAGGGTAACCTCCCCCACCCCACACAAAAATCCACTACCCAAGGTAATCGGGAAAGCCGACAGACAGACGCAGATAGGGTCTTGTACAAGTTTATTCTCTATCGCGTGTTCATCATTTATTTGCGGTCGTGGGATTCCTATCGCTTTTCTGCAACTGATTCTGGCACACAGGAGCTCTCAACAGACTCCCAAACTTCAGTAAAGGTTAAGAGGACCATGCAAAAGGCCTCTGAAATACACTGATGGTTACCCATCCACGTACCAACCAGACCCAGAATGGGGTACAGGCTGGAGCGAAAAAAATGTGACCTATAAAACTTAATACATAGCAGTTTTATTTATGCTTTTGTGTTCCCATATCCTGCCCAAGAACTCAATGAAATAGAGAAAATGGGAGGCTAACAGCGGAGATTCTGAGAACACGAAAGCCAGCTCCCACATCACTAAAATACCCTTCGTAAATAGCCATACACAGACACGCATTATACATATATATCTAAATATATATAAATGTATAATGACGAGATTAAGCGGATCCCACTTCAGCAAACATTTGTATAAGTACAGTAATGCAAAGGAAACTCTCTTTAACAGGTGTTCACCAGTTCCATTTCGCAAGGTGAGTAATAAGTTCATACTTATCGAAAACAAGGTGTTGGATAATTTGTAAGATTTAATTCCATTAAACTCCAGCTCCACATTCATTTAGAGTATAAAACCAGCTCTATTAATCCTACATAAACAACAATCTCTCTCCCATGTCTATCTTTCGGAAGCAACATCATACCGTCCTCGGCTACATTTTTTCGTTCTTGTTTTTCATTTTAAACTTTAAATTGTATTTATATTAATGCAATGAGGCTCTTATCTCTCCTCTGATGGGCTTCGTTGTCACAAAAAGTTAAATTCCTTTGAAAATATTTGACCAACATCTAGAGTTATTGAAATATTTAGTTTACACCAATGACCCATGCGCCTACTGTACCCATAGTATTTCCAAAATGACCAGGCCTCTCTGGCGGGGCTGTTTGGGTCCTCCCACGTGTGTTTAATCTACCCATATCTGCCAAAATACCCTTCGTAAATAGCCATAAACAGACCAACATCTACAGATATTAAAGTATTCAGTTTACTGTACCTAAACTTGATGTTTACGTCTCTCTACCTTCAGTGAACGCCCTGTTTTTAAATATCTTCCATGCAAATTATTAAGAAACACTTTTATTGCAATACCTAAACAAGTTCTTAGAGATCAAAGAACTGGCTTTCCGTTCACAACCCAAGACACTCACCTGGTCTTATGAGCTACTTTGTGGTTTAATTAATATCTTTGCCCAAAGATGTTTTCTTGGGGATCATCATGTCGGTTCCACCCAAAAAGGATGTTGAAAGTACTAGTTGATCCTCATCGTGGTCTGCCATGGAACAGGCTGTAGTACTTTGAGTGAGGAGTGTACAATGTTCAGGATCAAGCTAACATCGTAAATCATTCATTTTATTTTGAAACAATTCACAAGCCAGTTATGAAACCTCCATCTGCTTCCTTGAATCGTTCAGTATCAAACAACTTGTCCTGTCACTGAATAACCAGACTACATTTGCAGCTCTATAAACAAAATCTTTACAGATTCGTTGTCTGTTATCCCGGATCACTCAATATCTGCCTTTTGAAACGCTAGATTGGCCTTAGTCATTTGTTTCTGTTTTAAAACTTGAATTTTTATATTAAATTATATACGGAAAAGGGAGAGAGAAGGCTGCTACTCGAAGTTTTCGTTATTCAAAAAGCATAAGGTCGCGCCTCCCTCAAAATCACATTCCTTTCTCACATAATCAAATCATTTGTTGCCAGCCATCAAAGAAACGTTTCGTAAAATTCTCGCATATTTCTCCGCATACATATCTGGGGCAACATGCAAGCAAACAATAAACAGATGAACAAACATAATCTCTTTGGGGGAGGTCCCAAAAAAATCCAAATCAACTAAACAAAAGGCACATTACCCTTCCGTCTTCAATCTCTCCTGCAACCCTTTCTTTCTTTCTTTCTTTCTCTTTCTCAACCTGCCTCCGATATCTGCTGTGATTTCTTGTCTCCTCATTTACAAATATCGCCTTGGTTGTTATTCCAAAGAGATGAACAGTTATGATCAAGGCATTTTTTTTTTTAACTCGTAGTAGAGTAAAGGATTCTCATCCTACCAGAACGGAGCCGACGGCCTTTTCCGTTGTGACGTCACTGTTTAATAGACCAAACATTCTATGACTCTCACATTCCATGCAGATTTTGCAAGTCAACCGTTTTCCTCTGAATCCTTTCATGAGTCTCCTCAATGAGTGATATCACGGGGCCTTCTCGTTTCACGCTGGTACTTTGTTCACTCGTTTACCCATAAAACTGACGCGGATTCGACCTGCATTACCTGCACCTGTTTCACCTTTGGATAGAGCCGAGTGACATCGAGACTTGAAACTCGTTCCATAACAGCTGGGAAATATAAAGTTAAAAATTGTATGTAGTAGTTTAGTAAGACAAGGGATCTCATCGATCAGACGTGCACACAGACGTTATCATTTACGCTACGAATAAGGAACAGTGGAAATGCAACCACAGTCCAGGCATACAGTTAGTCGCAGTTTCATAATCACAGCGACTGGAATGTAGGAGCTTTTACGCAGGTGTAACTTTCCAAACCACGCCGACTAACAAGGAGGAGGAACAGAACAGTGTAGAATGGATAATCACCGTATGCAGCGAGGCAATGAGAACAAGACGTGGACCTTATTATGCAATGACAACGAGTTTTATCCCTGTTAGAGACCTGCCAATAATTAGGGTTTAATTGCGTAAAACACTCATCAGAATAAGATTTAAGTAATATTATCTCGCACGAAAAGATTGCTAGAAGATTGCAAGAAGATTGTTATCCCATTCTTCTGGGCTCTGAAATACAACCAAATCGAAGCAAGCCCATTGGCAAAACATCTCATAATAACGATGATGATGGTGATGATGCCCAACGTATGCCCCAGCCTCAGTTATCCAAAGGGCTTAACGACCAATATTAAAACACCCGGCGAAGGAAGACGGTGGAAGTAGCGTGTAAGGAGACCTCATAATGCAGAGGGGATCCGGCCATAATAAAAAAGAAGAGAATTTTATCGCCTCGAACGTTTTAGTGCCACTTTGAGTGATCACTGGCCCACTTATTTTCAACATTTATCGCCGGACGCTGATACCCCTCTGTAATACGATAAGGAAATAGCACCGGCCATTGGGTGGTAAAGGGGGGAGGGGTTATATAAGGAAAAAAAAAAAAACCGTCACGGGGAGGTGAGGGGAGGGGAGGGGAAGGACTGGGTTGAATTAAACGGCTATTTTACACAAGAGACTTAGAAAATACAGCGATCAGCGATTCCTGCTTTTAACATGTGAGAAGCGAGCGGCATCGAGGCCTGATATTCTAAAGCAATTGACCGTCAGCGCTGGACGTTCTCAACTTTCATTTTTTTTAGAAGCTAATCTTGCCCCATCATGCCATCAAGCGCTACACGGGTATCATCAACTCTTTTGCTTTTTGTTTCCCAAAAAGATCACGTTCATATAATCAACGGAATTTAATGCCTGGCGATACATGTTTGATGAAGACTCATTCTTTAAAAAACGGCAGCGCTCTGGCAGCAAGACCAACTATGAGATGATCGCGGAATACTTGCAGACAACGAACTCAGTAAATATATGTATGAGAGAGAGAGAGAGAGAGAGAGAGAGAGAGAGATACACTGAATCGCAGGAGCTCTACAACCGGCCCAAAGAAGCCTGCCTAACATGCTATTACTGACCCATTGATGCACTGCTCTCTACCAGCACGATTAAATGCTGGTGATCGGAGCCATCATAAGACACTCATTAATTTCATAGGACAGACAGCAAGCGTCCATGAATTTCGCTGCTTGTGTACAAGAGGAAAGTGCAAGCAAATATATATATATATATATATATATATATATATATATATATAATATATATATATATATATATATATGCTGTGTATATCCTATATAAAGAGGAATTATCAGATGGCTGTGTGACTTATCCTATATAAAGAGATTATCAGGCATGTCTCATCAAAAGTAGAATGAGTTATAATATGGTCTATATATATATATATATATATATATATATATATATATCTATATATATATATATATATATATATGGCTGTATATATGAATTACTCACGCCATGTCTCATCAAAAGTAGAATGAGTTTCTCATTTCCAAAGTATTTCAGTACCTAACAGTAATCCACATAAAATATCTGCTAAAATCAACGCTTAACTATATATATATATATAATATATATATAGAATAATATATATAATATATATATATATATATATATATATATCTATATATATAATATATATATTATTATATATATATATATATATATATTAATATTATATATAGATATGTATTTAGTGCGCAATAATAGTAAATGTCAGTCTGGACTCGTCACTCACTTTAATTCATACTCCATGAGCCGATCTCGTCCTAATGTTGGTCTATATGCCAGCAAGAAGTCTTATTCACTGAGCAGGGCGAAGCTAGCAGAGGAAAGGGGTCTGGAAAGCACTTCTAACTTTCACTGGTTAGGACTTCTTACCTGCTGCCTCTTCTCTCTAACAAGTGTGTTCAATTTCCGTCCTCCTATAATGCTTGATAAAACAATCAATGCGGTAAAAGTAAAGATGATGGATTCGTCATTTGAAATACTAATTAATAAAGAGAATGCGATCCCACAATCAAACGGCACTTCACTAACTTCCGATCCCCGTAGGGAGGTAGTGCCATCAGTGGACCTCATGCGGTGCACGGTAGGCATTACTGAAGGTTCTTTGCAGCGTGCCTTTGGCCCCTGGCTGCAACCACTTTCGTTCCTTTTACTGTATCTCCTTTCATATTCTCTTTCTTTCATCTTACTTTCCACCTCTCCTAACACTTGATTCATGGTGCAACTGCTTTGAGGTTTTCCTCCTGTAAATTCCCATTTCCATTTCAACTCAACTCAACTAACTTCTGATCTATGTAGTCCTTCTCCTAACTATAAGTTAAGTGTATGTTAGTTTAACCAGACCACTGAGCTGATTAACAGCTCTTCTAGGGCTGGACCGAAGGATTGGATATTTTTACGTGGCTAGGAACCAATTTGTCAGCTAACAACGGGACCTACAGCTTACTGTGGGATCCGAACCACATTATATCGAGAAATAAATTTCTACCACCAGAAATAAATTCCTCTGATTCCGCGTTGGCCGAGCCGAGAATCGAACTTCGGACCACCGGATTGGTAGCCGAGCGCGAAAACCACTCGTCCAACGAGGAGCTTCTCCTGACTATAAACGATGAATGGATATATATGCCTTAACAGCACTTAAAAGGAGCCGTTCAAGCTGACCAAGTCCTGCATAGACATTTCGGTATGATAGAACTTTTGGACGACTGAGGAAATCTCCTAACTCTGCAGTCGAATGAACACCAGATTCAAAAAATTTATAGTTAAAAAATTAAGGAAACAGTTTCGGGTTCATAACACCACACCCATAAGTTCATACTTGTTTATACACAAACAGAGAGAGAGAGAGAGAGAGAGAGAGAGAGAGAGAGAGAGAGGACACGCATACTGCGACTTAGAATCGGGGAGAACAGACAAAACAGAGAGAGAGAGACAAACTTGCATACTGTAAGTGTGAGGGAGAGAATATAAAAACATAAAATAATGAGAGAGAGAGAGAGAGAGAGGAGAGAGAGAGAGAGAGAGAGAGAGGAGAGAGAGAGCATACATCCATGCATACCTTGAGAAACAGACAGACCTTTCAATGAGGACTATGAATACAGAGTACGCGTAGGAGAAAGCAAATCAAAGAGAAAACATTTCAGTCGGATTTTATATAAGAGAGAGAGAGAGAGAGAGAGAGAGAGAGAGAGAGAGAGAGAGAGAGAGAGAGAGAGCAGCGTAAGGAAGTCAAGAACGAAAATAATATGCAGGCAGCGAAGTTTCTCTTGGAATAACCAGTTCAGAAGTTCGGACTTCTGCTTGGGAACAACCAAGTTTAATTTATCACCAAACCCTCACGTATACACAGCAATTCGAGACAGAGACGGAAGTCCACATTCAAAATAACAACAGCATTTTCTTAAAAGAAAAATAAAAACATTGACGACGATAATAGCAACACCAATGTCGCAAAATATTGAAGCGCGCACCGTGAAGTTACCATTAGTAAAACAAAAAACAACAGCAAAAGCTACAATAAGAGGTACAAGAGCGCCTCCGGTGGTTAGTGGCCCCTGGGCAGACCAGAGGAGTTCACCTGTCCGTTCCCCCTAACACCATTTCCCCCCCTTCCCGCCTCCACTTCCCCCTCCACCACTACATTCGCCCACAACATAGTCAATTCCCGTCTCCTCCATCCACCCCTTCTCTCTCTTTCTCTCCCTTCTCCTCTCTCCCCAACCTTCTCAGCCACTACAATCTAAAATCTCCTCTCTCTCTCTCTCTCTCTCATTACACTTCACCATTACTCCCCCTCTCATCTTCCTCCTCCCATAAACACTTTGCCCTCCCCATTACATCCACCCCCCCAACCCCCAATCCGCTTGTGTCGTAGCCCTTCCAACAGACAGTCTTAATTTTCGCCTTTTCCCTCGCAAACAATCTTTTTTCCCTTCCTCCAGAGGTAACTAACTGTCTTTCACTTCAACCACCCCTGCTGCCCTTACACACGTCGTTGTCCTATCAAATAAAAAGGAAGCGTTGTTCCAACTGGGAAATCAAAATAGTGTATTAAAAATTCGCTCTTGTACTAATATATTACCAAAGAAGTGTTTGTTGTGTGTATATATTGTATATCGACTATTTTCATTCGAAAATTCTGATTTGATATTCCCCACTGAATTATAAAAAAGAAACTATTATAAACTCTCCTTTGCTACAGACAGATTTCTTCCTCGGATCTAAACACTTCAATCGGACCCCATATATCAATACTGTCTCATTACACCCGACAGCCTTCTTCATCGCTCTCTCTCTCTCTCTCTCTCTCTCTCTCTCTCTCTCTCTCTCTCTCTCTCACACAGTCGCAGTCTGCCACCAAGCTTTCACATTATTCAAGTCACTTTTCATAACAATTAGGTTTGAATGCATAATATGACTTAAATACGCGAATTAACACAAATAATTTCAAATCTCGAACCTTTTGCCGAGTGACGGAAAGGAAAGGCGGTGTTTGTCCAACAGGTCATCGTCTTCTCTTATTTTCAACCTGTCTCGTCCATGTGTTAAATGACTTCAGTACTGAAAAGTACTTTATTATTACACAGTATTATTCCCACATATCATTATCCTATTCTCTCTCCTATTCATCATCGTCTTAAGTCTCCCATTCTCTCTCTCTCTCTCTCTCTCTAGAAACGAACACCTTTTCATGTCTTCTCTCTCCCCCCATACACTCCTTGGCCGTCTCCATCATCCTACTAAAACACTTCTCACCCCCCCCACAACCCCCATCACTCTTCCACCCCTTCAGCTCCTCCAATTTAACCCCAGTTCATCCCTCTTACTCTCCCCATTCCATCGTCCCCCAACCCCACGATGCCCCATCCCGCTTCGCTTATACCTGGTCCCCCAAATGGAAAGAGTTTCCAAGGATCATTTTCTCGAGAAGATTTGAAAGAAAACTGTAGTAGTATTCGAGGCGATTCTGGGGATGTCACAGCGTGATGCCCTTATCGTGAGACCTCAAGTCAATATCGGGTCACCCGAGAGACAAAATCTAGCCTTAAATGAGGCGATGATATAAGAAAGCTTCCTACATTCCCTCACCTGCACTCTACAAACAACTACCATTCACACCGGACCCAGCGCCAATCAAAATCGACCCAAGGCGCAATTTCCTCAGGGTCGACGGAACAACCCAGTTCATTCGGAACTTAGAGCCCGAAATCGCCTGCGCTCCTCGTGAGACTCGGCTCCTTTGGATACATAACTGTGGAAATGGAATAATGAACAATGTATTTACAATTATGATACTTATGCACCGTAGGCATGGAGGTGAGAATTGCACTTCGCCCGCGCGGTCGCGTAAGGCAACAGCTCTGGACGAAGGCATTCCTCTGGCCCGGGCTGATATCACAGGCTGGATTTTATCGTAACTTATCGTACATATCGAGACCATCATACACGAGTGAATCCAATCATGAGACGTGTGACACAACAGCGGAGACCTCACGAAACAGCCCAGCGCCCTTTCGAAAAGAAAACAGCGGCCAGAGGGAACCCGAAAACTGACGAATCTGGACGCAGAACAGTGAAACTACCAGGTTACGAGAGTCTGATAGACTTTAACGCGGCCGTAAGAAAATATCTACGGGCCAGCCAGGAGCCAAAGCCTGGAATTATCAACTTGTAAAAACTCACAACACCAGTAAAACTCGTTCGCGTCGTCAGTCGTCGGACTCTTCGACGAAGAAAACACTGCTCGTGCATGCATGCATGTGTGTGTGTGTGTGTGTGCGTGTGTGTGTGAGGACTTCTCAGGAATCATCTCAGGACTCACAATGGATTATATCATATAGCAATGAGCCAAACGAGCGTTCACAAGATTTGTTTGCTTCTTTTCCCTCCAATTTAACGTCCCTGATGCTTAATGGTCATCTCATACGATCAAGTTTGACATAAAACAAGTTATGGCCCATTAGACCTTCCATATTAAGAGAGACTTTATGAACTTCGGGCTTCGCCAAAAACACCAGGCTTGAAACAATAAATGCGTTGACCCACTTCCTCCTCCTCCCTCTCTCTTTCTCTCTTAAAACATTACATAAATAATAGTATTCTCTCTTTCTCTCTTTCTCGTGTATATATATATATATATATATATATATATATATATATATATATATATATATATATATATATATATATATATCGTCCCTCTCTCTCTAAAAAATTGCATAAATAGTAGTATTCCTTCTCTCTCTCTCTCTCTCTCTCTCTCTCTCTCTCTCTCTCTCTCTCTCTCTCTCTCCTCTCCCTCTGTCTCATATATATATATATATATATATATATATATATATATATATGTGTGTGTTGTGTGTGTGTGTGTGTGTGTGTAACTGTTACTATATATACGTTGTACAAGTAAATTCCAAGCACAGAATGCAATCCTTTGTCTCATTTTACCAATTTCCTGGTTTTCATCCACAAATATTCCATTCGATAAAAGAAATGATTATTTATTAATAAATAGACAACTGAACAAAAAAGTAAATATAATCTGAAGCTACCCGTATTCGCTGCCTTCACATACCCGGCCTTTTCCCTGGTATTAAGACCTTGCCTTTGCCCAACCCATTCCCTACCGCGGGTATCGATCCAGGCCACGGCCTTTAATCTTCCTCAACCCACCCACCCAAATGGTGACTACCTTAATCTCCGTCCCATTCTTCTCCCGATCATAACGATGCCTTTGCGCGTCTTGTGTGAATATTTCTCAAAAGTCAATAACAGGTTCCCCTTTCTCATGAGTCCCAGAAGTGGCGTGGCTTTAATTTTGCTCGCGCAAACCGAATGGAGATCTGACCACGGAACCTGATTTTTTTAGAGCATTCACTCTAGCAAAGAAAATAAAATATATAAATACACCATTCGGAATGCTTTATATATATGGACATACACATTATGGAGCACAGGTGGCTTTTATTTTGCTTCAGTTACCCAAATAATGATGCGACCATGAAACCCGGTGTTTTCTCTGGGAATTCAGTCATATTTTTGACAAAAGAAGCAGA
Organism: Macrobrachium nipponense; assembly: GCF_015104395.2. NCBI lineage: Eukaryota > Metazoa > Arthropoda > Malacostraca > Decapoda > Palaemonidae > Macrobrachium > Macrobrachium nipponense. Next base: position 12,668,975 of record NC_061095.1, on the reverse strand, counting down.
GAATAAAACTACCAGGAAAACCTTTCCATGCGCGTGCTTTGGTCGCCTATTTATAGGAGTCAAATGGTCAAGGCCAAACATCATGGTGAATATATACCTGGAAACAGGAAAGGATGCGCCGAGCATCGCGGGAAAGTCTTTTACTCCTTCTGAGATGAAATGGTTTGCTGGCAAGAGTATAAACAAGGAATCATTTAACTAAGCAAAATTATTTGAAACGGGAGTTCGAGCAACGTCGTCACCTCCAGGCAGGAAATAAATGTTTTAATTGTCTCTGAAGTGTTTCTGAAGCGAAATTAATTTTGAGCTTCGTTCACGACTCCTCTTCTGTTTTAACAGATAGTAAGAATGCGCAAGTTTCCCTTCTAATAAAACGTCCCAATGTGGGCAGGTTCTCTCTATTTTTCAGTAATATTCACATGTTCGTCATCTTACTCATATGACGCACTGCCTCATACTCAATAGTCTCAACTAATAATAATAATGAATGAATAATAATAATAATAATAATAATAATAATAATAACCATCGGATGACAACTTCACACCCAAGATCCCAAAATAAAAACAATAATAAACCATCGGTTGACGACCTCACGCCCGAGATGCTAATAATAATAATAATACTAATAATAAAACATTGAATGACGTTTTCATGCCCGAGATCCCTCCCTTCATTCTGAGCCTTTCACTAAAGGGCACTTTGACACAATCCTTCGACGACCAAGAAGGAACATTATAATTTGCATGACGTTTGATGATGCTGGCAGATAACAAAACCAGTCAGACATCAAACTGTCTGAAGATGTGCTTCGTGCAATAGCGAGAACATCCATTAAAATGCGCAATGGTCAGTTAAAGACTGACTACAGTCAGCAACGGTATAAAAAGGACAACAAATGTAGCAGTGAAGGTCTATCATACAAAGAGTCAAGGAGCCTTGGAAAGGTTCCACTAGACATTGAAAAATAAGTTGATAAAGTATTGTTCTGAGTCAGGAAGAGAATGGGTTGTTATTTGAAGTCAAGAATGCTTATCAAGAAGCATGGGATGTTCACCTAATGAGATGATTATTTGGTAGAGAAGTAAGCGGCCCAGTGAAGATTCTTGCAGAAAATTGGGAAGAAAATTAAGGAGAATATGTAAAAAACTTGAGGAAAAGGTTAAGAGAGATTAGAAAATTCTCTCTAGAAAATCTGAAAGTAAGTCAAGAGAAAATGAAGAGGAGATAGGATGATGAGACTAAGCTAAGATGTTTTAGTGTAGGTCAACAAGTGTTAAGTGTTCCTACCTGTAAAAAGATTTCTCCTTGCCAACAAATTCCAAGGTCCTTGCAAGATAATAGAGAAGTTAAGTGATAGAGCTTATGTGATAGAAAACACCAGAAAGAAGAAAAAGACAGAGGAAGATACATGCGAACCTTCTGAAAATTCACTCTCAGAAACTAAAACTGAAACAGTTGCAGTAACAAAGACAACTTTATCTACAGAAGACGACAATGGCTATGAACTGGAAGCTGAAAGCTAGATGAATAATTCTTCAATTTTTGAAAATTTTTAGGATAATGTGGAACATCTGAGTGTTGGGCAAGGTGGTGAATTGAGTGAGGTGATTAGAGGTTTCACAGAAATTTTTGCAGATGTATCTAGTGTACCAATCTGACAAAACATGAGATCAAGATCCAAGAAGATGTAAGATCATTCAAGCAGAGAGCAAATCGCTTATCACCTTATCATCAAGACGTTTAGAAGAAAGAAGTTCAATATCTGCTGCAGCAAGGGGTTAGCAGAACTCAGTTCAAGTCACTACAGTTCTCCATATGTGTTAGTGAAGAAACCAGATGGCTCATTTAGGATGTATACTGATTATAAGAAACTGAATTCCATGTGTGGCTGACAATTATCCCTTGCCTCTGATAGATCAGTTACTTGATAATAATGGGTAAACCAAGTTTGTTACCATGATAGACTTGTTGAAATGTTATTATCAAATTCCCTTAGATGAGAATACGGAATGTATCAGTATACTGTTTTGCTGTTTGGTCTGATGAATACACCTCTCTCTCTCGCTCCAGTAACTGCTAATGTAGAAGGTATCCATAATGCTACCCCACCTAGTATCAGGAAACAGCTAAACTATGGGCAATCATCGTACTTAAGAGGTGAAACGCAGATCCCCACACAGTTCTCAAAGTTTGTAATCCAGTTGTGTAACGTTAGAATTCATTTCTGGAAAGAACAATGTAATTGTAGATTATCTATCCCATTGCAAATCGTTAGATTCAAAACCGTGATAACAAATCTTCTAGGAGGAGGAATCTTATATGTGCCATTGCAAAGTGTAACTTGCCCTGCTATACGATGAGGACTAGCCACGAGCTCTTATTGGATCATATATATATATATATATATATATTATATATATATATATATATATATATATATATATAATATATTAGCAGCTGTAAAAAAATGATGGAGTATGAACTAGATGGGTTATGACCCCTTTGAAACGGCCCTCGAATGCGGATTTTGACTAAAACCTTCATGGGGGGGAGAGGAGTCTACAGTAAAAATTTGGTAGCCCTAGCATCAACTCCAAAAGTTGTAAAAAATTATGGGATATTGAAAAAAGGGGTTATAACCCCCTTAGAAATGACTCTCGTATTTCGGATTTTGACTAAAACCTTCCTAAGTCGGGAGAGGAGTCTATGCTAAAAATTTGGTAGCCCTAGCTTCAACTTCAAAAGTTGTAAAAGAATGAGAGGTATAAAATAGGCGGGGGGTTATGACCCCCTTAGAAACGGCCCTCGAATTTTGGATTTTGACTAAAACTTTTTTTTTTTGGAGAGAGAGAGAGAGAGAGAGAGAGAGAGAGAGAGAGAGAGAGAGAGAGAAGTCTATGATAAAAATTTGCTAACCCTAGTTTTCATAGTCTGGGCGTGCATAACGAGCAAACAACCAGACAAACAGACAGAAATTGCCGTTGAATGGCAGTGTAAAATTGGAATTTAATCAAAGGAAGAACGTAAATCATTTAATAACACCATTGTTTGGCAGATCTAAACTGATAAGATTGTTTATCTCCTTGAGAAAAACCCTGTTGCCACTTCTCTCTTAACCTCTCTCTCATACAACTCCCAGCGAGGCAATATTTGGGCCAGTACCTAATGAAACTGACCATATAAATCCTAATCCGTAAACTCGATCCCCATTCTATTTGGTTATTACTTTTGAGACAATTTATTGGTATATTTGTTATCACTTATACCCTTAAATTTTGCATATTATATTACATATTTTATTTGATGATCTTTTTCATTAATAGTAGTAAAAATCAGTAATTACCATTCAGTATGTATATCTTATGACATATTCTTATAATCTTGTCCGTAGATTACTTCTATTTATTGTTTTTTATTTTTTGAATTTTCCGTCTGCCATACTATCCATTTCCTAAACAAGTTTGTAATATTTTGCATTTCATTGCTCTTCATTTTTTTCCCCCTCATTTTCATTCATCAAGTTATGATTTACTTAAATTTCATTTCCTTTTTCATAGTATATTTTGTCGTTAAAACCACAGAGTATTCTGCCTTATTCTCTCTTTTAAGGCTGTAATATTCTCTTTATGTTTTTATAATTTATACCTTTTAAGTTTTGCATATATTACATAGCATTTTACTTGAAAGTATTTTTCATTTAAAGTAAAAAAAAACGTGGCATTACCATTCATTATTTCTTATGACATTTTCTTCTGAAAAATATATGACATACATATATGAAAACATATTAGAGTAAATAAAGATTTATTATAACTCACGGTCTGGGCCGTGTTATAACTCATAAATCTAATGCGTGTAACAATTTTTACTTTTTATAAGGTTGTTGCACATAAATCATCATTGGGAAAGAAATAATTTATCTACAATAATTATCACAGGAATTGTAATAATATGATTCTATACAAAATGCACATTACGAAGAATCTTCGTCGTTAGATGATCTTAGTTCAGTAACAGATATCCTTTGCAGCATCGCGTGTTTGCAAGTTTTCGGAATGCTCAACTGCATTTGCCCGTTTCACAGCCTGCCTTCTGTAGGAATTAATTAATTAAACTACAGTATCAATAATTGTTCTCGCTAACCTGAAGCAAGAAGTCATTCTTTTTGGCGCTAGAGTTCTCTGCTAGACCGGGCGGTGGGGCTTATCCAAAGGGTAACTTAAGAGATAATTCCTTTAAACTTCATGGTTTAATAGGCTTAGCCCACCTGCATATCGCCTGTCAAAGGTAACAAGAAAAGTGGCAGTGTCTTTCGAAACATCTGTCACGTTTATAAATGCGATTTCTCATTTTGTTTACAAATAAAATTATAAGCACATATGTGAACGCTAAAGTTCAGCAAAACATGCTAAAAACTTTAAACTACCCATTTATTGATTCATGTGTTATAAAGTAAGGTATTCAAAACTGGATACTGGTAGATGTGGCAGCAGGGTTCTTACCCAAAGAAGAAAACAATCTCTCAGTTTAGATCTGTCGAAATATATTTGAAAAAATCATCTCTCCCTCTTGCTCTTACGAGATGTTTGCAACGGACGCTTTCCATTGAATAGAAAGGCATGAAACTCAGGGGGCTTGAATTTCTTTTTAGTTTTCTGTTAAAGAAAACTACCGAGATAGCCATTTGTCTGTCCGATGCACATTTTCTGTCCGCCCTCATATCTTACAAACTTCTGAGGCTAGAGGGCCGCAAATTGGTATGTTGATTATCCACCCTCCAATCATCAAACATATCAAATTGCAGCCCTTTAGCCTTAGTACATTTTATTTCATTTAAGGTTAAAGTTGGCCTTGATAGCGGTGCCAGCAACACATGCCACCACTGGGCTGTGGCTGAAATTTTCAAGGGCTGCGGCTAAGAGTTTCATACAGCATTATACGATGTACAGAAAACTAGGTTGCCCCTAACAAATTTCTGCGCTTTTTTTTTACTGTTTTTCCCCACCAAAGAAGCCGTATTTAGATCTCAACAATCAGCTACACAGCGTTGGCTGGGACAGCTTTTGTTTGTGATCGTTACGTTTTCTGTTTCAAAAAGCACCATCAAGAGTCTTCTTTCATCCCTTATATTTAGTGTAAAGCGGAGCTGGCACTTTGTAACAGACTGGCCCTTTGGAGGTAGTTAACCATCCTACAACAAAAACACCGAACGAAGAAAGACAAACCACCACACAAAGAAATGATAGTCGACAGTAGTTTTGTTGCCTTTGCTCCTTAAAGCAAATTTCCTTGCCTGACGAAAAGCAGAAAAACTGCGTCACTCACCTCCTTGAATATTCTATGAGAAACTCTTCCTTCCAAAGACTTCCAACGCGGAAACAATCAACATGCATACCTTAAATATTTCAAGATGGCTTTCCAGCGCTAAATTATAGTACTATAATTCTTCACTACAAATTCCGCAAAACTTCACTTATCTACTTTATACAGCCGTTTATACGTACTGAAATTTTTTTGAAGAAATACTGAAAACTTGACTTTCTCTAAAATAATCTGTGCAACATTTTTGTAACTCTAATTGATTCATACATCTTCAGTATTACTACCGAAAGAAAAGAATGACGAGACAACAGTATACAAGTAAAAAATGTGTCGAAGTTTCTTCGGCGCAATCGAGTTTTCTGCATCGTATAATGCTGTATGAAACTCTCAGGTACGGACCATGAATCTCTCATCCGCGGCCCATGAAACTTTCAGAAACGGCCCTGTGGTGGCCTGTGTTGTAGGCACCTATAGCGGTGTCAGACGCCCGTTCATATCTAGCTTAAACCTTAAATAAATTTTAAGCTACTGAGGCTAGAGAGCTGCAATTTGATGTTTGATGATTGGAGGGTGGATGATCAACATACCAATTTGCAGCCCTCTAGCCTCAGTAGTTTTTAAGATATGACGGCGGACGAACAGACAGAAAGACCATCGGTTTCTTTTGCAGAAAACTAAGATGGCATTAAATTACCATTAAAAATAAGCAAAATTAAAACTATGCAAAGGTCCTGACTTATTTTGCGTATGAAATTAGACACGACAAAGCATTATCTCCTTGATCAAGGAGGAGAAAGAAAACGGTAACTTCTTGTCTGATGAAAATGGACCATTCAATAAAGGTTCATAAGAATGACTGAATTTTTTTTTTCTTAACGAAGCACTAAGGCAACAGGTGACTACCAAGTAGGAACCCGAAAAATATAACCGATGCATAGATACAAACAGAAAAGTTCATAAGTAACAAAAGAGAGAGAGAGAGAGAGAGAGAGAGAGAGAGAGAGAAATCTGAATAAAAATCTCATCTAGAGAGATTAGGGCAGTTGAAAAGTTTACAGCCACGGATACCTGTATAATGTGACATGCGAGATGTGCATAATAACGAATGTCGAATAATGGGGATTATGGGTGAGCGAAAAGATAATAGATGATACGCTGGCTGAGATGATGATGATGATGATGCCATTCACCTTCCATGAGAGAGAGAGAGAGAGAGAGAGAGAGAGAGAAAGAGAGAGAGAGAGAGAGAGAGAGAAGAGAATCTACGGTAGGCTGCCTTGTGTACGGAGCGTTCACACCCACGAGAAAGATCAACACAGATGGGGTTTGTAATACGGAATCCTCTCAGCCTCGGGTCCTGCCCCCTCCTCACCTGTCCATTCCAAAATAACTCCCCTCCAGTATTTCTTGTGCGTCAAGCTCGGGTAACTAGAGAATAAATATTAGCTCGACTCATAAAACCCAAACGGGATGCTGGTTTATGTTGAACATCTGATTATCAACAGAGGAAAACAAACTCATACGTTCTCTGCAGGTTGGAGGATAAACTTAAAAGACAACAAAGACTTTGACTTTACACTCGACTGCAAGATGAGCGAGGAGGGAGGACGGAGTCTGAGAGAGAGAGAGAGAGAGAGAGAGAGAGAGAGAGAGAGAGAGAGAGAGTCTCTCCAAGAAACACTTCAGTATGCAAATCCGATTCTAGAGACCGTCACTATAAACAATATTCATGCCTCAATAGTTCACGCCTCTCAAAAAAAAAAGAAAAAAAAATGCGCAAAGGCATTTGAAAGAAATGCGGAAGTTGCAACCTTGAAACTTCTGAATTTTTTTTTCTACAACAAATTGCAGACTTGAATGGCAATAACAAGAGATGTCATTGAAAAAGTCGAGACGACAAAAGAAATAAAGCCAGCATTGACCTGCTTATGCTTTGACAAAGCAGCCCTTGTACTAGGAATGGATTGTGTGTTTGTTAAGCAGCCACTAAGAAATACTACGTAAATCAACTTCATACGTACTGTAATTTACTTGACAGCAATGATCTCAATAACTGATATAAACAGGGAAACATAAAAGATGACAGTTTGGAGACAGGCGACGAAGCAAGAGCGTGGGCACTGGTGCATACTGTTTGTTTTGAGTACAGTTAGCCGCCCGACATAACAAGTGGGGAGTGGAGGGTCCCATGAACATGACTCTTCCTTCCCTCAACCCTCTCTAAAGTTAACAAAACTCTCTTGCGTGGACAAGATGGTGGAGGTATGGGACCTACACCATGGTATGGGCTAAAAATAACGGATCCAATTCTATAGATGTTACTTCTGACGACAAAAAATTTGCAACACGGAAATGCGAAGTACTTGTTGGTGCAAAGTAAAATAATTATTCAGACACTTGAATTTTCCAATTAAATGTCGATGGTTAACCAACAATGTATGAAAGGCAAAACTTACATAGAAAACTCGAGTGTACTATCTGTTCAACTGGGCTTTTTAAATGAATACATGCATGCATACAGGTGAAATATATATATATATATATATATATATATATAATATATATATATAATATATATTATAGATATATATATAATCTATATATTCATATATATATATATATATATATATATAAAATATAAATATATATATATATAATCTATAAAACAATTGACTTGAAAGTAAAGCTGAGAATTAAATTGAAATTAAGGGAGAGAGAGAGAGAGAGAGAAGAGAGAGAGGAGAGAGAGAGAGAGAGAGAGAGAGAGTAGAGAGAGAGAGACTGGAGTTGCCGCGCTTCTACAGAGGACTTGTTGAGTGCGTGATGTAACTCGTAAGTCTTGACGTAATTCAAATTTGATAACTTAAGAGAAAACTGATAACACACACACACACACTTTTACGTGAGAGAAGACACGTATCCTACATTACTAGAAGGCCCTGATCAGTACTTTTAATAATGTAGCTAAAAAAAAGAGAGAGAGAATTTATCACATCTATAATTGCATAACTGTAGGCACGGTTGCTTTAACAAAAGGGCGAATGGACTATTTCTAAATAATAATGACGAATAAGCCAACAGCTACGCAAAGTATTTAAAACACTAAATAGTGTATTGCAGCATGAAAATTGACCTTCAGTGCTGCGTCGATTCCGGTTTATGGACTTGGATGCATCGATCACCTAAAATTTGACATTCTTCTTCACGCGTTCTTGGAAACGAGCAAAAACAAGATAGGAAACATTCTGAGAGCCTGGTTCTCTAAATGCTCGATTGAACATGACGCGGTTAGGAAGAAAGGCAGCTGAGAAGATTAATAAAATCGGTCGGAAACATTGGCAACATTTCTCCCTTGTTTTGAGAATGGTGGGATATACCGGTTTACAATGCCCAGGGGGATAGATGCCGAAATTAAATGGGAATGGGTTTAAAATGGCCAGGATGAGATGGCAGCTGCTCTAATAAACCCTGTATTGTGTTTTAGACATTACGAGTATGGAAAGTACACACACACACACACACACACACATATTATATATATATATATATATATATATATATATATATATATATATATATATACATATATATATATATACAAATATATATGTATGTATGTATAATAAATATACATAATATATATATATATATATATATATATATATATATATATATATATAAATGGATCACGGTTCGATGTGATAATTATTCATAACAAAAGGCTACGTGTTGTCAAAAACGCTTCGATTGGCCAAACATGGTAGACGGGGTTTCATATCGATTCTAATTACGAAAAAAAGCTCCCAGATCGAGGGTGATTTGTAAGGTCAGAATCGATATGAACTTTTATAGCGTCTCTGTTGGCTGATTGGATAGCGTCACTGACTGTTTTTTTTTCTGATTTCGTCCCGTCCACTTGGACGGTGGTTCGATCCCATGGGGGGAGCGAAATTATTATCAATTAAAAATTCCCCTTCGGTACATATATGAAAAATATATCATTTGGGAGGGTAAAGTGAATTTAGATATTAAAGGACATTTGTAGCTTGAATTGATATATATATATATATAATATATATATATATATATTATATCTAAATATATACATATTATGTATAATATACACATACGCAAAATTCGACAATCTTTTACTTCTAGTTTCACTGTGATAAAATGATCCATGTCCGTGAGCCGCAGAGATTGCAATTGAATATTCCCACTGAATAACAAACAATAAATCTGTAATAATTACAGGCTTTTGATCCAAATCTTTTTCAGTCTGCCCATTATCTGATTTGCATTTTTAAGTCTTTCACTCAATTCCAACTCAAGAGAATCTGTCCTGGTTTTCTAAGACGCAACCTCATTCAATCATTTTCCATCTAGTCGATTTTTCTACCATTTTTCGTGTACTCACTCCACATAGTTTCTGCTTTCTTTTAGGTTCAACTTCAGTCTCATCTCTCCAGATATATGATGCTTTCTATTTGGCAAGATTTGAAAATCTTGTAGTGCTTTGCCTGTTAAAACAGTGTGTATTCTAAGTGTTTCAATTTTCTATTGCTAACCTATATCTAATATTTCTCTTCCATCTCCAAGAGAGAGAGAGAGAGAGAGAGAGAGAGAGAGAGAGAGAGAGAGAGAGAGAGAGAGAGAGAGAGAGAAGGGCTAACAGAAAAGGTGACAAGAAAACATGCCCTTGTAGTAACCCCCACAAATCGCAATTTACGTGACAAGACCCAATAATCTACGTTACCTTGCATATAATTCGTTCATTAACTTTAAATCTTTAACGGAAATACCATTGGAACATAACACCTAACATGAAAACTTGTTTACGGGCGCTGTCAAATATTTTCTCACATTCAACAAAATCTCCAAAAAGTCACTTTTACACTCGTACACCGCTTTACAATAAGTCTTAAAGCATATATCTGATCTGACAGATTCCTTTCCTTTCATAATTATACCAGCTTGTTCATATCACAGCCTTTTATCAATGTTTCTCTAGCCCACCGACAATATTCACTCTGGATAGTTGCATTACAACCAACGAAAGTGAAATGCCTCCATAAATACCACAGTGAACTAAGCCACCTTCGCTAATTTTCTTTGGACCAAAAATTCCCAAACATCAGGCTTCACTTCCTCATTGCATATTATGCAAAACTATCGAGTTAGTACACGAGGTGCCGTTTCATTTTCAGCTACAATCATATCTGCCGTGAACCCACCTTAGTCCAGTGCTCTCCATCACTCAAGTTTCTTTATTAATAAAACTACTACGAAAGTCGTAAATTCAGGCCTTTTCCACTTATGGTAGTTCCTCATTGGACGAGTGGTTTGTTTTGTTTGTTTGTATGGCGTTTTTACGTTGCATGGAACCAGTGGTTATTCAGCAACGGGACCAACGGCTTTACGTGACTTCCGAACTACGTCGAGAGTGAACTTCCATCACCAGAAATCTCACACCTCAATGGAATGCCCGAGAATCGAACTCGTGGCCTCAAGCTGGTAGACCGAGTTCGCTCCCCGCTGCTCCGGAATGAGATGAATTTATTTCTGGTGATTAGAAATTCATTTCTCGCTATAAAGTGGTTCGGATCCCACAATAAGCTGTAGGCTACTAAGTAACCAAATGGTTCCTAGCCACGTAAACAAAAAGATCTAATCCTTCGGGCCAGCCCTAGGACAAATAATTGCCTCATAGATATTTTCTTTGTATATGTATGTGTAATATGTTTTGTAAATAAGTTTTTGTTCACCAAAAGGTTTGAATGTGGTCAATGGCCGCCCTGTATTATCCTTTAGTTGTCTTGTACCTGTGTCTGAGCAGTTGGACTTAATCTTTTTGTAAACCTCTTGAATTGGACCCATGTTTATGCTTTTTTGGGAAGGTTACTCATTCTCCAGGTGTGTTGGATTCTAGGTACTAATCACCTTATAATCCCTATCTGTCACTTATACGACCCTTCCGTGTCATCTCAGTTTCTCATGTATGTCAGTCGGTCTGGTAAGTAAAGGACGTGAGTCGAAAGATCTTGTTTCACTTTCCTTAGTGGCTTACACCCTTATATATATATATATATATATATATATATATATATATATATATATATATATAGTATATATATATATATATATATATATATATATATATATATCTATATATATATATATATATATATATATATATATATATATAGATATATATATATATATATATATATATATATAGATATATATATATATATATATATATGATATATATATGTCTATCTATAATCATATATATATATATATATATATATATATATATATTAGATATATATATATATATATATATATATATATATATATATATATATATATATATATATATATATATATATATATCTATATATATATATATATATATATAATATATATATATATATATATATATATATATATATATATATATAGTCTTCTTGTCAAAGTTTCTCCTTATTCATATAATGGATTTTATGTAAATATGCTTTGAGTGAATATGACAATGTCTGTGTTCAGTGTTGCTATGTGAGCATTTGTAAGACACACAAACGCCTTTCTTACGAAAACTGCGAGACGCCATACAGAAATTATACTCCATTTGCTCACGTAACATTTATACCTAAAAATAGCTAGAGCGACATAGATCGAGCTGGGATGACGTGTGTATGTATGGCTGAGAGGGCGAGAGAGGCAGGACCGATCGGTGGTGGTTTAAGTGTACAGGGAATAGAGATTGGAGTGTAAATAACCGACGACCGCAGACTGATCCGTGAAAAGTCCCGGAGGAACGCGTGATTGCCCAAGAGCAGTAACAGAACGACCGGGAATATGAACCACCCCTCCAGAGTAAACTGCTAATGGCGGACCGTCATTACCATAAATGAAAGTTCACTTACGAATCCGCCATGAGTCAGTCAGTCAGTCGCCTTCCATTTTCTCGAAATGACTCCTAATGACTCCACCGACCGACTGGAGGGAGAGAAGCGGTCGAAATAACGATGTCTATTTCTTCGTGTGAAAAGGACGTCGATTTCCTAAATGAAAAATTGTTCTCGGTTGAATTCAGAGTTATGGTCCTTTTCCAAACGAGCATTACAAAACAAAATCAAACGAATGTTATTCCCCAACTTTCTTAACCAACATACAAAAACATACGTACAATTTTTACTGGGCGATATGAACAAGAAATCACATATCTTGGAAAATAAAAATTCTATTAATTTGCTGGGATGAAGATCTATTAACCTATTTTTCATACCGACCTCAATGAACGAATTAAGACAAACATATTTCCTGTTTCTAAATGACTGTATAAAAATATGTTTGCTGTATACATAAACATTTACATTGTCATCTTATCTAGACCAAGGTTAACTTATTATCACTTTACTTTTGAGACTTTCTAATGGCTAGAAATACTAAAATAAAAAAAAATAAAAGTAAAAATTCCAAAGATTTCCTTCGGTCTATGATTTCAAAATAATTTTGCCCAGCGGCACCAAACATTGCGCTTACCTAAAAAAAAAAAAAAAAAAAAAAAAAAAACCTTCTATAAGTAACGTCATCAGCTTTCCTTCGCTCTCGACACCTTTCCTAATATCAAAAGCTTTTGACTGAAGCCCATTATCTTCGAAACGCTTTAGCTTTGCTATACTTGGATATCTTTTATCAAGACTACGATCAAAGCTCTCTCCTAATTTTCATTTTTTTCTTTCCAAATTTTTGTTCTTAAATATTGCTCTTTTTAATTCTAAATGCAAAAATATCCTTGCAATGGAAGCTTTTGGTAACTATGAAACACCATATATCCTGGAGAACGTAATCATAATCACGTTTTCGTGAAATGCGCTACTTCTAAAGGAGGGCTTCTGTTTACCTGTTTGCCAATCAACTGATAAATAAAAAGCACAATATTATATACTAAGACATATTTCAAAGAGCCACCAATGACAACCCTATTTGATCGTAAGGGCTCATAAAATGAACCTTTAATAGTTACTTATTGCTCGCATTAAAAAAAAAAGTACACATCCATATGAAAAAAGATGCCATAAAAAAAAGAAAGAAAAAAGAACTTTAATTTTCAAAGCATATTTACATAAAATATAGTTTTCCGATATATGACTAAGGAGAAACCCTGACAAGAAGACTATTCAATAGCTACTTATTGCTCGCATTAAAAAAAAGTACACACCCATATGAATAGCTCCTGAAGATGGCCAATTAAAAAAAGTAATAAAATAAAAATCAGAACTTTAACTTTCAAAGCATATTTACATAAAATAGATTTCCCATATATGAAAAATAAGGAGAAACCCTGACAAGAAGACTATATATATCGCTTTCAGAGACGAAGCGACGGCAGCGCCCCTGATGACCGCCCCTGTGTCACGACGAGGCGACAACCCATCCCCATGGGGAACACCACCCGGTAACGCGCGCAACCGTGGTCAAGAACAAGACGATTCGGGTGGCTTCCAGCAACCTTTCCGAGGCGTCATTGAGACATTCTTGTGGGTGGGGTTGTTCCGGATGAGTGGGTGGCCCGCCACTGGATGAGCCCCCAGAACATCTCAAGAGCAGGCAGGCAGTAGCATCTTCGAAACACGCGCGGAAGATCAATAACGCATCAGGTGTGGCAGATAAACTCGCTGTTATGCTGTGAGTTACTCCCAATAACTGGTAAGCAATAAAAAACCGGAAATGGTGGGATGGAGACATCTCCAGAATACTTAAGAAAACAAAGCACGCAAGTAAACGTGATGGGCTTGAATTTAACTTGGAGAGAGAGGAGAGAGAGAGGAGGGGGAGGGGGGAGGGAGGAGAAGAGGAAGGGGAAATAGGGAAGGGAACGGGAAGCCTAGGGGGGGAGGAGAGCCGAAAAGGAGAGGAGAGCCTTTGAACAAATTACAGGACCCACTTGGATGGGATAAAAAAAACATTCAAATAAAAATCAGTTTAGCTTGCATTATAAAAAAAATTACGGCATGATTATCCTAATCACAAACCTAATGTGTAAAATTTGTCTCAGTACTACACACACACTTGCCCTTGATAAATTCACCATACAAGCACAGCTTCGCTTTGACAATCACCATACAAAAAACAGCATAAACTTCGCTTTGACATCACCATAAAAAACCACAAACTTCCCTTTGATAAAGTCACAAAAACAACTGTACATAGAAACAATAACTCCTTGTTAGGTATATTTATTTTCTCTTCTGAAACCAAAACATCACTGACTGTCTATATGGAGATATCATGGCAATGACACATCTTTAAAACGCAGTGTTGGCATATAACTGACTCCGCTAAGAAGGACCAGAAGCCTGGAACGATTGTAAACTTGTCTGGAATTTCCATCAATGACCAACCGGAATGCAAAGGCCCAAGTAATGGCATTGCAGCTCCGGCTGGAAAGATGGGGGCCACTTGTCCGATCATTGGAAGCTGACTTATAGGGAAATCGCTGATGAGGGTACACAAGATTAATGTAAGACTAACAGAAACATTCACTAATCGTCAATGGACTGAATGTTAAAACTGTGATATTCAAGTCACTTGATTGGTCACTTTTTTTTTAGCTTACATTATAATTACTGAATAAATCTAAAATAATAGGCAATTAGACAACTGTCTGCAGTTTCAAACCATATGTATACAAACACGAACATCGTTTGTTACCACAAAGTACTTTCAGCAAACGAATATTTCAGACTTATGAAGCTGAAGAAAAGCTAACGCGCAGTTTAACGCAGAAAACAATGAATTATTATTCGGAAAAAGACAATAAATAATGATAATCGTTTCGAAAGTGACTCCTACAATTGACAGAGCGCTCGATTTGCATACGAAGAGATTGCTAGGCTGAAATGACCCCAATAAAAGCAATGACTATAGCCGACGGATATTAGTGAAAAAATAAGGGAAAAAAAAGTATTAGAAAATTCACTGATAAAAACAGTAGACTTCAGTGGCTCGAGATGGAATTTGGATGGAGGGTGAGGAAAAAAAATGAAGAAGGGAAGGAATAGCGGAGGGAAAAGGGGTGGGGGAGGGGTCGAAGGATGGGGCAGTCGAGAAGGGAAGGAGCACGTAGCCGAAAACGTCGGGTAGGCCAAGGGGGCGGGGCCAGCTGATGGAAGGAGTATTTATGGCAAGAGGTGAGTTTATTGAGCACCGAAATACAATGCAAGAGAGCCACCTCCGCAACACCCTGCCACAACACCGTATGGGCGAGGCGGGGCCACCCTATCCTGCCCTGAACACACACTATACCCCTTCGACTATTGAGATGCCCTCTCGATATGGCGATGCCACATTTCAACGGGGCACTATTGTAGATCATCGGCTGTTTACAATATTCAGAACGCGCCGGCAGTGAGTCCGGGATGTTACTCCCAGTTCTACAGCGACGCCCAAATTCTTCACATGCAAAATCGCGCCGTATATAACGAACATAATAATAATTCTTGGCGGACACAACTCGGGTTCAATTCGAGAACCTCCTGAACAGACGAGTTCGCTGCTTTATCGTTCCAAACCCTAATAGGATTGATTGCGCGTAATATATGAGTCTGCCCCTTTGTCGGTCTCTCCCCACCTACACGAACAAACAAGTGGACTCAAATTTCGAGGCACAAAATCATGGCAGAGGAATTGGATCAGAATAAAAGAAGGAGCGAAATCCAAGTAAATATGTATGAAAAAAGTTCAGACTGAGAGCATAAAAAATGAAGACGTACAACGCACTGAAAAGTCATGAAGACACCGACTGTACATTTCGAGCTCTAGAGGTCAACGTCAAATTACATCACAGTAAAACGTTTGCATTTATTCGTTTCTCTTCTGAATCGCGAATCCCAAGCAGAGGGGGAGGGGCGCCGATCCTGCAGAAGGGAAAGCCCTGCAACGCCTGGAATGCTTAAAATGCAAGAGGGCGCTCCATAATGACAAACATTGACACACCTCACCTTCCAGCGGCTCGACCTCAGAGCACGAACGATCCTCCAGTTTTGGAAGAGGAGAAACATTACGCACATGACAGATTAATATGAAATATATTTAGGAATACCGGTCTACTACCACTACTAGTACTACTACTACTACTACCCGGAGAAGCTCCCGACCTCCTGGGAGAATGTCTTCGCTGTTGCGGCCAGGCGGAGAGCAAGGGCAACTCTTGCATACAAGAAAGACTTCCTTTGCATAACAACTATCCAAGTCGTGGGTAGTCAACAAGTTTTGAAATCTCTTACAGACGAGCGTTTTGTGTTCGAATAGTTCCAATCCAGCCCGCCCCTCACACACACACACACACACACACACACACATACACACACACACACAACACACACACTTTTCTCCTGAGGATCAAGTACCAAGAAAGGAAGGAACTCTAAGTCAATATGAGACTCATTAATAACTCATGACTAGAACGCTATGTAAAGCTCTCGGCCTTTTTGAGAAGACATAATAATAATAATAATAATAATAATAATAATAATAATAATAATAATAATAATAATAATGGAGACACTTCCCCTCCGCACTGAATCCTGCTTCATTGCACTGGTGTACACAAGCCTAAAATCCTGAAGTTTACGAGGAGTACTGTCAGTTTCATTCTCTCTAACGTTAAGAACAGTAGGCCTCTTGAGGGTTTAAAGTGTGTTTTTACAAATGCGTCAGGATTCCGTTCACATATAAAGGGTTTCACTTACCCTCGTCTACATATTGAACGTGAACGTCCATAATAATTATATTAATCCAAAGAAAACTCATAATCATGAGTCAATAAAATGGGAAAGTAAATCCACAGTAGTATGCCAGTTTGATTTTATCTAAAATATATGCAGCTGTATATATTTTTAAATAACAAAATCAAACAGGCATAATACTGTGGATTTACTCTCCCAATAATATTAATAGAATGGAAAAATGACAATGACAAAACATGTAACGGATCCAAGTAAATCAGGGCATAAACTTTTTTTGTACATTTAAAGTTCCTTTACGATTCCGAAGTCAAAAGCACTGGAGGCCGCCCATCCTTTCTCCTTACCAAATGCCTATCTGACGGGTACTAAGGCGAACAGAAATCTTGTGTGGATGATATTTGCATCCAACAAATGAGGAGACGCAAGAGGTACAACAAGTCTGGGTTCATGATATATAGTCTCTCTCTCTCTCTCTCTCTCTCTCTCTCTCTCTCTCCAGCATCCGAGAGCCCCGAACTCAGCCTCCCTGCTGACCATCACTTCCAGTGGGTCTGTGTGACGCAAAAGTGAGACGGGCTGCACGTTTGGCATCTCTTCTTCCCCCCTTCCCCCTCCCCCTCCCCCCTCCCCCCTTTCACCTGAAGTAGCAGACGGTGACCAGCATTCGCCTTCACGTCTTCCTCATTCTCCTAAATATGCTTTTTTCATTTTAATATTTATTCCTAATACTTTTTCTAGGTAAAGACCAAGTCGTGTTAGTCCGTCCAGGTTTTCTTAATCATTTCAAGTTTCATTTGGGCTTAACAGAATTAAAGAACTAGCATACATTCTAGACTTATCTTTGCTCTTCTTTCTGACCAACGGTGCTTAGTCACATCTTCCAGCCCTTTCCGTCTACTAGACAAGAGGGAACCGAAACAGGCTTCTCTCCCGTCAATCAATTTGAACGGCCATTTCCCTTCCTCATCTCGCTATTCATTTCGACACGAATGGACGGACCACTTCGGCTTCATTCTCCTGAGGCCAAAGAACGCTGCTTCCTCAGCGCATCGTCGCATAGCTGCGGGAGGCGTGGCCCTGCATAACAGAGTGCAAGCTCTCGCATACTTGTAGCAGCTGGGGGCGACGATGACCTGATTCCTGGTACGGGTCTGCCCTAAGCCTGCGCGCCAACCTCACCCTCCAACTCGGGGTCCTTCCTGGTCCTCCTCCTCCTCCTCCTCCTCCTCCTCCTCTGCCCAGGCCCCCCCCAATTTCATTTCCTCATATTTAGTCATGCCGCTCATTTCTCCTCTGGCATGTGTACTTACCTTTCGCATCGTTTCCTCGACGCATTTTCTTCTCATCTTCATCGACGTTGCAAGGGTTTCGAGTAGGCCTGCTGTCTGAATGATAGAATGGCAGATGTTTATAGCAGTAGTTCCATATTCGCTACCATTCTTGCCACCGCAGAATTCGATGAAACTATCAGTCTCCCAGTTTAATGACTGCGACTGTACTCAATATTCAGTATATGTGTCATATAAACTAAAGAAGCGTATACCAAGGGACTATGGAACCCCCCCCCCCCACCTAAGGTCAGGTTCCCAATGCACTAAGATGTTCCAATTCTACAATACACAAACACATATATACAGACTAAATTTCATATGAATAAAATTACAATATTCTAAGTGTATTTTAATATTTTCGTCAGTTTCAAGAAATTCGGCGTTTCTTCGAATTTCTTCGAACGAAATACTTCAGTGTATATTTCCTATGTTCTGTTTTCATACTAGCACAGCGTCTGCACTGGATTACGAAAATGGAAAACAAGTTGTTCACCTGACAAATAAGGTCTGAACGGAACTTTAGAAATATAGATAAAATGTATTCAAATGCGACAGCAGTATCGAGTCTGAGAACTACTTATTATTAATATAATGCACAAGACACTTAAACCGCTATTAACTTGCAACACATAACACATCTGCCACAGATTACAATACTCAAATATGAGAAAAGAGGAAATACATCAAACAACAAACAAATATGAACGAACCAATTAATAATGACAAAGATAAGCAGCCATAGAAATATGAAAAAGAAGGCCATAATAACTCATTCTTCTTCTTCTGTAGTACGTCAGTCGACGTAAGGCAGCGAGAGGCGCTGAGAGAGGACACAAAGGGCTTATGCAGGACCCACACTAGGCTTCTGCTGCCTTCGAGAAGGAGGCGCGTATTATCTATCTATCCTCTCCACCGCCGCCGCCGAGCCAGTGGGTCCGGATCTGTGACGCAACCGTTGCACGGGAATTTCCTGCGGCGGCCTCTCGCCCATACCACTGATATCTCTCCTGCAGCAACCACTCCACGTGTCAAATATTGGGCCCCACGGGCTTCCCAGACCTCTCCTCCAGCAGTAGATACTTCCAGCCTCACTCACTGGACCGAATGAACCTACCGCGCTCGGGCAAACCAAACGACGAGGACTTGTTGAGCGTTTCGCTGCCTACGTACGAGTGACTGGTCAACTCTTTTTGACTCCTATTTGAAGAATTCTTTGGAGGAATAAACAAGAGTTTCCTTCAGGGAAACCGAGATGTTGTTGTTGTTGAAGACTAGGCTGCCTTTATGCCAGCACGGGCTCTTGCTCATAGAGCAGCCCGTAGGAAAACGAACCCATAACCGAGACTACATATATTATAGTATTTGCAAAAAACTATGAACAATCGTCAATTTCCTACAAGGATGTATTTCCGTCTAAACGAGAAAAGTATGTGGAATCATGAAAATGCAACCTTTTAATTAACTGACAGAGTTTGCGCTTTTGTTACGGTGCTTAATATAATCAAAAGTACCTGAATCGAAAGTACCTGTGTCCACAAAGAGCAAAACACCGTGCTGGCATAAAGCCAACTCAATCTGACAACAACTGACTATTTTTCCGTGTCTGCGACGTCCGAAGTCGAGCTGAGCTCTCCCTCCACTCCAGTCACTCCCCTCTTTCGACCCCTGGGTTGTTTTCCCCCCCACCCTCTCCCGCGTCTACCTGCCAGGATTGTTTTTCCCTTCGACAGACTATTTCTTGACCGGATGAATCCTTCCTTTCCACAAAAATCCCTCCTCTCTTTCCCTCGGCTTCCTTTCTACCTGGTCCTCTTTCGTTCCTGCAGCTCTCTGCGTTTCCACTTCTCATGCTCTTTGTGATTGTAAGGGCCGTCACAACTCGAATTGAGCTTTAGTTACGAAAATGATTTCAGTAATAATGTGTACAATGAATTTGCACCTCTAATTTCTGGAATCAAAGTATGTCTGAAATGCTGATCATGAAACAAGTAAAAAAATGAGAGCACGCTCCCTCAGCACAATCGCGTGTTTCACAGCCCAAGAAACTCTCACCGCGGCCCATGAAACTCAGCCCTGTGGTGGCGTGTGTACTCGGCATCTATAATAGTGCCAGAAGCACGATCATGGTTAACTTTACCTTTAAATGAAATACTATTGATCAATATCCCAATTTGCAGCCCTCTAGCCTCAGTAGTTTTTAGGATCTGAAGGCATTAGGTCAGACAAAAAGACATCTCAATAGCTTCCATTTACAGAAACATAAAACCAACATCATCACAAGCATCTAAAACATAACAGATAGGAGGAGAACATATACATAATATACACTCATTCTAATCAGCATCTCTCTCTCTCTCTCTCTCTCTCTCTCTCTCTTCTCTCTCTCTCTATATATATATATATATATATATATATATATATATATATATATATTAGATATAATTATATATATATGTTATATATATATATATATTATATATATATATATATATATATATATATATATATATATATTTATATATATATATATACATATAATATATATATATATATATATATACATTAGATATATATGTGTGTGTATACATATATATATATATATATATATATATATCTATAATATATATATATGAATGTCTTTTTACTGTATTACAACAGTATAATATGAAGATAAAAGGACCATAAAGCACTATTTTAACGTTGCAACCACATATTTCGAGCACTTCCATCTGTGCTCCATATTTTACCAGTGATCAGGAGCACAGAAGGAAGTGCTCGAAAAATGTGCTCGAAATATGTTGAAAACTACCCCTGTTATCAAGAGCACCTCACCTAACCTAACCTAACCTAACCTAGACTAACCATCTTTTATAAATCAGATTGAGTCAAACTTCCAAGATCCATGCAACGCGTAATCTTAATTCTAAAACGGTAATCCCTGAAATAAGCAAGTTTCCATAAGCACGACTGCTTATAAAATGCATGTGAATTTGGAAATGACGCGCAATAAATGCTTACACTTAACCACCGGTTATAAAAATGGGGGAATGTTTAACCCTGAAGGAAACGTTATGACACTTCTCCAAAGAATGATATTCTATAGGTTTCAGGGGGAAGGAATTCCAGAGGTTGGAATAGAGGGGATGAGACTGCGGGAATATGTGGCCTAACGGGTTTCTTGTGGTAATTTGAAATGAAACATATTGCTAGAAGAATTAAAAGATCCCCGCTGGAATAACTGATTTCAGTACACCTTACGCAAAGAATGATAATACTAGATAAGAAAAAATGACATTACAGGAGAGAGACTATGAATGAAAGATAAATACTCATACTGAACTGCGTATATAATAGCAATAAAAGAGAAAGCTATACACGAAAGACGGGGAAACAGGCACAATCGAGAAAGTCGCCTGATCAGTCCTGCTATATATTTAAACTGGAAAATCCAAACAAGCATTTACTATGACCACATCACCACGCCAATAACGACCACCTACCATTACACGTTGCACTGGCGGCACCAGTCAATTTTCCAAGAGAAAAGAACGGCAGAAAACACCAAAGGATAGAGAGAAAAAAAAAGAGAGAGAATCTTCTGTATATGTGTAACGGAATGAAGGGGCGCACAGCATAGGACGAGAATAAATAACTGGAGGGAAGGGAATGACCACAAGATGACGCAGCTCGATTGCACCAAGTGTGTGAGGAATGAAAAGTGACAACCGACTTGTTAAGGAGGGGGTGGGGGGAGGGTGCGGGGAGGGGAGGGGAGGGGGCGGAGGAATACTGCCCAGTGGGGATGTGGTAATGGTGGGGGGGACCCAACACCCAAGGGAAGGGAAAATTGAAGTGTAGAGAGAGAGAGAGAGAGAGAGAGAGAGAGAGAGACTTAAGCGGTGTTTATGGAAGGGGTCTGTCTATCTCTCCTTATTTCACCAGAAGAAACGAAACGCAGTGCAACCGTCATTTCCCAAAATGAGCATTCATCAGCGTCATTTCTCAGAACAGATGAAGAATACAAAGAAAAAAAAATACGACTCCACTTCCACGCGGAGTATAAGAAGCATTGGAAAGTCAATGGCAGCAACCAGGACTTCGACCAACTGTTCAAATTACCCGCCGTATTAAACACATTTCATCGAGTTTACCTTCGAATAAGTAAGGGAGTGAAACAGGAGGTGAAACACGTTTCATATTGACATAGAATTGCAGGCAAAAACAGTCGTTAAGTATGAACATTTAAAACAACACACTAATACTAGCACAGCGACATCTAGGCAGCAATACAAGCCCATAAAAGAAAACGGAAAAAAAAGTGAACAATAATAAAATAACAGGAAAAAATATCGCCGCAATGGCAAGAAAACTTCACAGGAATGACCAACAGTCCCAGAGTATAAAGCCATATTTGGTCAAGGTGAAGAAAAAAAAAAAAAAAAAAAACAAAGTTACGTAACTTCATTGTCTGATAAAAAATGAAGTGTTATTTGACTTGTGGATCACAAGTTTGACTGAATGCACAGTGTGTGTTTATACGAGAGAGAGAGAGAGAGAGAGAGAGAAGAGAGAGAGAGAGTCGACAGTGCAGGTCAAGCCATTATTCTAGAAGTAAAATCAGGCAACCATCCTGGAGAAACAGATTACTTCATTATTTACAATATAAATATTTTCTTCACAACGACACCAAATTTATGAAAAATAAATCGATTATTTTCAGCACCAGGTCCCACCAAACAAAAAAGTACATTTGCTACAGCAATTTATGTTCTGTCATCAAAGCAAAACAAAACCAGGAGAAAACGTGTCAGGAAACAATATCATCTTTCGAATGCAGGATTAAAAAAATGAAAGAAATATTCTCTTCTCATTTTAAAAGCGAAGTCAAATAATCTATACCAAAAGAAGGGTTCTGTTGGAAGGAAAACGGCTATCGTAAAGTGACTACACTCAGTATTAAGCAAGAGCGAACCCACCTCGAAAGAGCAACAATACGATAACAGATGTGACAGTTGTCGAGCAGAGAAAGGAATTTTAAACATTCTCAGCTGGCACTGAAATGCAACATGTAGACAAGGTTATTATTATGCTCTTACATCATAAAGTGAATACAGGTAAAAATAAAAAAATAAAAAGTAAGACGTAGTAAGAAGGGCAGCATTTAAGACTTGATCCTCTTCCTGCTAAATGTAAAGAAAGAAGCCTGGAAACAAAAGAGAGACACAGCATAATACAGTATTTTAGTTCTTTAAATTGCATAGAGGCACAAATGGAGACATTCTATCACGCGCAAAGTTCACTGGCATACCGATGAATTTTGATGAGTGTCCACTTATGTTAATGATGTGTATTCATTTATTGACTGCTATAAGTAACCGTGTGTAGGACCGCAGATCTATAGGTAATAAACTCCGCTAATCAGACTTGCTCTCGTCCAGCGAGGGGGTAACCTCTCTCACCAGTGGCCCGAATATAGATGTTTTTTCTTTTTTAATTTATATAGATTTTTGGCATTATGCCAAACAATGGGGCAACTACGGCCATTCAACGCTGTATTGGAAATTGACAGAAAAAGGTTTGAAAGGTGTGACAGGAGGAAAACCTCGCAGTTGCTCTATGAAACACTTGTTAGGAGAGGGTGGACAGTAAGATGAAAGAAAGAGAATATGAATGGAGGCATAGTAAAGGGAATGAGGTACACTGACGGCACTACCCCCATACGGGGGGTATATAAGTATGCAGATTGGCGGTAGTTCGGCTCGAACTTTCGGGACGGTACGTATCGTACCACTAGTAAAGTAGAAAATAGCCGAATTGTTTTTTTTTCTGCGTATGAGCCATGCATGAATAAAATCCCACTTCCCTCTTCACGTAAAAGGCAGAAGGTAGGGACCAGACGAGGATATGGATGTCACCTGACAGAAAATGTTTTTAAAGTTCCTTCCGACAAAGGAATCTTGACGCTATCTTGATCACAGTGATTTTGGAGTAATGATGCCTCGGAAGTTTCATTCTTACCACCTATATACCACAAGCACGTCATAGAAGCTGTCGGCGAAAGTCTTAAAAATGTCTAACCTTCAATCACTCTTATAAAAAAAATAAAATAAAAAGCGAGCGCGTCATTTTTTTTGTCATCGGAAATCGGAGACTCATACTCAGAGAACCTATCTTCAGATGTATTTCAAACTCAAGAATTCTAAGAAACCTATCATAGAATCTGTTCAACCTACTAAACTAGAAGATATGAATCTCAAGATTTCGAGGAAATTAGTCTTAAATACTTTTCAACCTCAATTAAGACTAACAAATCAGGGGCAAATTATTTCTTAACCCCTTTAATGAAGAGACCTAACCTTTAAAATCTACCCAATCTCGAGAAGTCCAGTCCCAGTCATGAATTTCAACTTGGAAACACCCGGTGAATGTTTAACTGAAGAGGAGGACTCGATTTCTTCCATCCCCAACAAGTAAGTCTCGAACGAGGAGCGAAAAGAAGTGAGTGATACCGATTGAACACATTTTAATGCAACCGCTACTCGACTCAAGCCTCGGGTTGAAAAAGCGAAAGTTAAAAGAGAGAGAAAAAAAGATTTCAGGTTACCAATCGCTCAATGTGTAACTTTCTGGTTAGCGTAATAATAGAATGAAAAGGTCATACCTGCAATACTGGCATTAACGTCAGCAATTACGCCACAGCAAGTAGAAACGACCTTTCTTAAATTCTAAATACGTTGCTCGTTAAGTCTTCCCGTCTAGAATCCAAAATCAAGACAACAGTAAACAAAGAAAAGAAAAGACAACTAGGACTTTCTTCGTAAAAATGAAATTGAGTATTTTCACTTCATTTTTTCTCTCTTACACACAAACACATATTTAAACATTAAGGTCCTCTGTGAAAGCTAATAACTAAACACAGTGGAATTGTTTGCTTTAGAATTTGTATCTATACATTTTATACACACACGCGCACACACACACACACACACACCTATACATCAGGTCCTCATTGAAAGTAATAACGATACCCAGTAATGTTTGTTTAAGAGTTTGTATCTATACATTTTATACGCACACACACACACACACACACACACACACACACATATATATATATATATATATATATATATATATATATATATATATATATATATATGTGTGTGTGTGTGTGTGTATATATATATATATATATATATATATGTATATATATATATATATGTGTGTGTGTGTGTGTGTGTGGTGTTGGTACGCGTATATGTCACAATAAAACAATTGAAAGCGCAGATACAGGACATGAAAGAATTGTATTGGCTGATATTCTAAATACATAGCCACGATAGAGAAATCAAGAGTTATATAATTACAGTTCTTGAAGGACAGGCTGTTTTTGTTTGGAGTCCTTTTTTGACACGCTCGGTAAATGACATATAATAATAATAATAATAATAATAATAATAATAATATCTAATAATAAATTCTTGATTACAAAGCCAAAATACTAAAAAAAAGTCATTACAATTAACGAGAAAAACCAAGAGAATGACTATAAAAATCAAGGAAAACTAAGAAAAACTATGCACTCTCAGCCATAATTTGCGGTAAGTGTAACACAGGACACCTGTTTATGTATATTCACGCCACTCCATTTCCGTTGCAGTGAAAGTCACCAACTGTGAAATTAGCCTAAACAACAAAGCCCCCAAAAGACGACCTTCGAAAGGCTAGCGAAATTCTTCTGCTCCGAAGCCACTGCATTTCTGACTTCATTCATCGATTCGAGCCTGCAAAACGATGCCTATGAGTCATCGTGCTGAATTCTTTTCTTTCACAGGTTTCCAATTACTCTTCCAGGCATTTCCAGGCAAGTGTATGTTGGTTTAACCTATAGCAACAACAAAACAACAAGCATTCCGGAACTGATCTGTTTTACCAACAACTTCTGATACGAAATACCAAAACATTTCGGAGACGGAAAACAAAATATCAACTAGTCGAGTTGAGCTGAATATAGAATTTAGGCCAAAGGCCAAGCACTGGGACATATGAGGTCATTCAGCGCTGACATGGAAATTGACAGTAAAAGGTTTGAAAGGTGTGACAGGAGGAAAACATCGCAGTTGCACTACCAATCAAGTGTTAGTAAAGGGTGGAAAGTAAGACGAAGAAAGCGAATATGAAAGGAGGTACAGTAAAAGGAACGAAAGTGGTTGCAGCTAGGGGCCGAAGGCACGCTGCAAAGAACCTTAAGTAATGCCTACAGTGCAACACATGAGGTCCACTGACGGAACTGCCCCCATATGGGCAATATGAGATGGTGGTTCAGTGCACAGATGTTTAACGTTAAGCCAATAAAACAGCATAAAATCCACTTTTAACAGTCAATTTTACACCTTGAAATATTAACAGATAAATGACGCACAACAACCAAATAATTACATTTAGTGTCCTCATTACGGTACTAATAGAAGGCCCAGAAAGGCGGTGGCATTAGGCATTCTGTGGAAGCACCACGTGCATGATAGTGCGTGCGCGTCCGACATCCTCGAATGCATTCGTGCGCGCTTTTCAAATAGCGAAACCTCCACAAGGATGCAGCGGAGTACATCATCATGGCAATCATGTTAATAAGTGTATGCTAATGAGAGAGAGAGAGAGAGAGAGAGAGAGAGAGAGAGAGAGAGAGAGAGAGAGAGAATTACTATGAAAGTATTAACAGTAAAGTTAATATCGTAAGGTTTAAGCTTAAGCAACATCATACAGTACGTGATTATGTAAGACTTTGGGTATTATTATCTATGTGCCGTGTGTGTGTGTGTGTGTGTGTGTGTGAGAGAGAGAGAGAGAGAGAGAGAGAGAGAGAGAGAGAGAGAGAGAGACGATGAAAATAGTGACATTTCTAGGGATTATTCAGGAGCATACTAGACGACCAAAACACAATCATCATCCATGAAAACATAAAAGGTCATCACCATCGTCATTATCACCATTTAAACTTGTCACAAGTGGCACCATTGTGTGTGAAGAACTTGCGAAACTAAAACCCAGCGGTTGGACCAGGAAAACTGCACTTTCTTTGCTTTTTCCCTTTTGAGAGTAACAGCAATTCATAAGATAGGGGTAAATTCACTAAAGATTAAGCAATCAACTAATAAATAACCAAGGTTTTGGTTGCTGTATCTTCTCTTGTCTGGAATAGTACGCTGCAAAGGTCTCCTTACAACCTTCTTCCGCAGCTCTCTCTCTCTCTCTCTCTCTCTCTCTCTCTCTCTCTCTCTCGTAAAAAGGTAAGAACTCAAAATACATTCCTGCACGACTAACTTGGACACATGACCCGTAAGCCATCAGTCACTGAGTCTGCTACACTTTCACATGGCTTCATTACATTTGCCATACAGTGTTTTTTAGGTTTCGTGCGAGAAACTATAGAATAACAACAATGGCTGGTCCTTCAACACCACGAGAGACACTTTGCAGTCAAAAGAAAGGTGTACCTACACACTTGCTTATTATATAACCGTTTCCTTCACCTACCGAGATGACTTCATTCCTTGTGCAGGGGAAATAAAAAAAAAAAAAATTAAGAAACCGTATGTCCTCAGGTTCCCCAGAAAATTTTTTGTCCATAGTAGATATTCACTAAACACGAACAATTTATGGATGTGGACAACTCCTTATCATTAACTAACCAATTTCAATGAATTTTCACACCAAAATTCAATATTTCGGATACTATGAAACATCCACATTGAGGATGACAAAACTCCAGTATCCGCTCACCCTCTCCCTTTTATAAGTATTATATAATGCATAATTTACCGTCATATGAAGGTTCATGGTCCTTAAAAAAAAAAACACTAGTCATTAGCATAGCGAAAACAAATTCAAAACCTTTGCATTACACGCGCATAAAATCACTTCTTTTGTTGAGAACTGCAATAAATAAACTGCAACTCATAATGACTATCATTTGGCAAAAAAACTGTGCCCTGCAATTAAACTAACGGTTTTCAAGAAAGACTTGAGAGCTCAATAAACCACCTTTCTGAACGCCGCCCCAAGACACTTCTTTCCTTTGGTGATCCGCATTGCTGCTGTGACACTACACTGTGAACAGTACTAGGGGTGTATCTAAGCATCTGTGTAGATTCTTAGTTTGCATTTCCGCACTGTCTATAAAGTCTTTCGAACTGATACGTGGAGGCAACTACTCCCGTACAGAGGCGCTTGCACTTGGACCACGCGAGCTGTGCGTCGGTAATTGGGCTACTGTCAGAAGCTGTACCTGCCATTGCATGACCGTAATGGATGATGTATCTACTTTTGTAATGTTGCGTGAGTGTTGTGTTTGAGTGAGTGTTTCTACACTCTGAAGATGCTGCCTTGTTTGGTCACTCTTATGCGGATGTCGCGTTTGTCATTTGCACTTCTTAGCGGATGCTTTGTATACCTTAGCGCTTCCATATGCATGTCGTGTCTGTTATTGTATATATTTGCGGATCCTATTGTCCACACTTATAATTGTGTGTGGATACAGTTACTACTCTTGAGAGACCATGCATATGCAGGAATTACACTTGCTCTTCACTGTGATGTTCGCTTTTACATTTCAACATTGAAGTTGATTTTAGACATACTGTATGAATACTGTATATAACTACTTCCAAAAACGTGGTGGATCTATAGTTTCTTCACTGGCAGGCAAATGGATATTGAAGTATAGCATAGAACTGCATCAACATAAAATAGAATAAATGGAACCTTCATCAGAAAAATATCAATAATACTCCAATATCCAAGAAGCTACACAAACAAGGTTTAATGAACTCCTCCTTGGCATTTAGCAAGAACACATCTACGATGACATCATCAGACTTTTGAACAGAGAAGCTTGGTTTTATTTGGAATAAAACCAATAGCTTTATGTAAAAAAAAAAATTATTGAGATGGCTTTGCCTGTCCGTCCGCCCTCAGGTCTTAAAAACTTCTGAGGCTAGAGGGCTGCAAATTGGTATGTAGATCATCCACCCTCCAATCACCAAACATACCAAATTGCAACAGTCTAGTCCCAATTGTTTCTATTATATTTAAGGTTAAAGTTAACCATAATTGTGCGTCTGGCAACGCTATAGGAAAAACCGCCACCGGGCCGTGGCTGAAAAATATATGGGTTGCGGCTCGTACAGAAAATTCGATTGCGCCGGACAAAGTTTATTTTCTTGTTGTGCCAATAATGTAGATGAAGAGTCAAAGTAACATTTAGGAAATTCTGTGTAATGACTGTAAGGATAAGTCTGAGGACCACGGTAAAACAGTGACGTCAGCGAGAGCCAAACAACTAAAGTGCTGCGTCCAAGTCATAAACATGTACGCCTTTTCTGTATACGTGAATAGTTGTAATCACCCAGGTAACTGGCAAAATGCCCATGATATATTATGCTGCAGAGATATGGTAGTCAGAAACAAATAAGAATGAATTACTGAGGTTAAATCAGAATGATTACTAACCCACTGTTTCGCAAGTGAATAATTCTAACGATCAAACATGTGATGTCTCCTTTCTCGAATTCATTTTATTCACCGACGTCTCTCACTTTTATTTTAGTCTTCTCTTCTAATATGCAGACTAGGTTGAAAGCTGAGCGGCAGCTTTTTTAAAGTCCTAACAACTAGACCAGTACTACTTTTATCCTTTTGCTATGTCCACTTTTACTTGAATTTTATATTTTAGAATATTCTAGAGAGAAACATCTTCAGTTTGGTGATTTTCTGTTATCCCCGATCACTTTTGGCTGATTTAATTTTCATTCATTCACTTGTAACAACCATAGTTCAAGGACTGCAGAATAAAGACGATATTTCAAAACACGCTTTCTAGAGTATAGGCTCACGGCACTCCAAAACACTGAACACGAGAGGGTTGAGAAAGTTCTCTTTAATTAAATGCAACCTACAAAAAAGATAATTTTCTAGCGGAATATTAAAAAAAATAAATAAATGAATGTAAATTGACATACAAGTAAAATACGCCAATGTTTCTGAAAACGTCTTACGGTCGATTTCAATGCTGAGACATAAAACAGGATATCAGTTAACGAGAGCTTTACGCTAAAAGATGGTTACGCAAGCAGATGGGTTCTTACTTCGGGTCGACAACCTCACCAAGGCGACTGCTCACGGAAGATAATTAAATGGAGAGAGAGAGAGAGAGAGAGAGAGAGAGAGAGAGAGAGAGAGAGAGAGAGAGTATGGCATTGTAAGTGGACAACCATCATCTCGGACACAAAAGGCGAAATGGACCCCAACACTCCTTAGTCATTCACTCAGATTCTGTATATTATTGAAGAGCCTCGATGGTCTCTTTGGCAATTCATCTCCTGATAGAAGGCTTCATTATTCATCGAAGATTGAAAGAAGCGGGAGAAGTGGGCGGGGGTCACTCCATGTCATTAAAACCAGCCGTAAAAAATAAAAAGATCCTTGATCCTTAATAGTATGGTCGCAGAGCAAACAACGCTTACGTATGAAGAAGAAACGTGCCCACTAACTGCTAATTCTGCGACAGCCTGCCAGCTTCAGCCCTGGGGAAATCACAACCAATCAGGCGTCATACTGGGAAAGCCACAACGGACGGCAGGCGTTCATGAAAGTTCGAAGAAAACAAAGTTCTTTACATTGGCTCCTGCTGCCATGCCATGTCAGTTGGATGAAAGCCAAACACTGCTGCTGCACTCATTCATACGCGTTGAGAGTTAGTCTCTGGAAACGTTCGCAGGCATCCGTCACGGGAGTGCAAACAGAGGGAAAAAGCGCTCCTCCCTCAAACTGATAATACGTTTGTTTACTCACGTTAGCTGCGGGCTACTTGGAGTCAGTCTCCGTAACTCCTCCAGGCACACAGCTGATCTTGGCACAACACGCGTAAGGACGCTCTCTGTGTCAACGAGACACGCCGCTTAAGTCATTCTCTCCAAATCTTGACGGTTTTCTCGATTTATTTCCTTCGTTGCCAAGCTTTTAAACTTCAGAGCTGTAAATCAAGGCGATACTCTTTTGTGCTTCAATTCTGTCTTAATACGTCCTTAATGACAAAGTACGTGCTCGCGCACACACAGATAAGCGTTCTCTCTCTCTCCATACATATATCTATATATTTAAATCACAAAAAAAGATAAAAACGCGACGATTATGCGAACAGAGTTACAGTCCCGAAGGAAGGAGTGAAACAGGATACTATGGACTTTGGCCTTAATACCAAGACATGGTCACAGCATCTCCTAGTTTCACTCCTTCCTGCGTGGCTGCAACTTTGTCCTTATATATATATATATATATAGATATATATATATATATATATATATATATATCTATATATATACACACACATATATATATATATATATATCTATCTATATATATATATATATATATATATATATATATATATATATATATATATATATGAATACTTGATCACGAAGTATATAGTACACTTACCAATCAAAATGGGGGCACACTATCTACACATCTGATTGATATTAGGCATATATGACTGCAAAAATCAAAGTGAAATGAACAAACCATGCATCTACTTTTTCAGAACTATATACCCGAAATAACCTAATCAAACAGTTCAGAGAATTTCATTCGATAGCCCATACATATGTATGTATGCCAACAAAACACACATGTATGGTGTATACATATATATACTATAATATATATATATATATATATATATATATATATATATATTCTTATTTTAAAACTAATTCTCTACGTGAAGACCATAACAAAAGAACACATTGTCAAAATCAATATATAATATATAGGACAATCTAACCTTTGAATCTTGATTTGAGGATTCGTGAAACCGGTCTAAAAGCCCATTTACCAAAGTCCACGACCAACAAATATTCTCTGGATTAGGAAAGGAACAAAAGGGGATGATTCTCTTATCATCATCGGCTTACCTCGTCATCAACGTCGTCGACTACGTCATCCACGACGTCCTCTACGACATCGTCGCAAACGTCTTCCACATTGTGCATGATCTCTCCGTCAATGACAGAAAACACCTGAGTGGTGTTGGTTGTCGTTGGCGAGAGAGATGCTGTCACGTGTTTTCGAAGAGCTAAAACGACACCGTCGGTATCTACAGGAGACTTGCGCTTCAGAGCCTCCGAGGGGCTGCCCACGTTGAGTGGTGACATGGCCATTGTGTCCTCCAAATTAATACGACGCGGGAATTATGCTTCGATTTCGATCGGAGCAAACTCGAAACAGTGGTTCCTTGGCGACTTATTGCCTCATTCACAAAGGCTCTGATCACTGCTTACGAAAGCCCGAAAAGTTTTCATTGATCCCCACAGCGCGGTTCCGAAGAAGCAAAGATACAAACAAAGGCTGAGGCTAAATTACTGTTCGATATATTCACTTCTCCTTAACCTTGAGGAGAGACTCCACTTGTCCTGCTGTTGTTTGCATGTGCGGCGAGATGACTTGGGTTGGAGGTCTACGCATTGATTATGCTAAATGTCACAACTTCCCACGAACACACTTGGATCTCTCGGGTACACAGAGTCAGGTCAACACTTCCCTCGTAGGTCACAACAAGTTTCTAAATCGGAGTTGGGAAGGAGCTAGGACAGAGGGTGGCGTCTACTTAGCCTGAGGGAATGCGACTGCCAGACCTAGGAGTCTTATGCTTGAGTGACGCCAAGAGAGAAGGAGGTGGAAGGTGGGGGAGGAGTAGGAGGAGGAGGGGGAGGACGATGGAGGACGGGGGAACAGGTATACCATGGCGGGATAGAAGGGGGGAACAACTCACCTGCCATTATCTACCTAAGGGACGAGATGCCCACATGCCCACCACATCCATATTATTAAACCGATGCACCTGGCCAGCCGCCACGGTGTTTTGGCCCTTAGGCGTTCCGTGCGTAAGGCGCAAGACGAGAATGAAAGTGGGCGAAGTATTGTCGGAATAAAACGAAGCGAGTGGACAACGTTCAGGATCCCCCCGGCCCACCTGTAGCCAGAGATTGGAATTGCCACGCCTCGCAAGATGCTCGTTTTCCATCATTATGTTGCGTTTTCCCCTGATTATCCGCCGCTGCTTCGGAGCACCGACGATAGGGAAGGGCCCAATATAATTTCCTGGAGGTTCCTCTTCATAGGGAACGATCAATTCCTTTCTCCTGCTCGTAAATACCTGCGAGTGGCCTCTCTGGGCCGATTAAATGAATAACAGCCTTTCACGCAGTTATCTCTTCCCCTACGTTGCGAGTTAGCAAATTGAAGTTAGGTCTTTGAAGACCTATATAATGAGCCAAAAAGGAATGTAAGCCAGGGAGAAGACCATTAAAGACAGGGCATGTGGGTATTCCTTGCGAGACCTGGCAACCTGTTTCTTCGTACCCCCATCTGGCTGTGCAGAGAGCTCCGCCCGCCGAGTTTCTTCTATCTCATTGTAATTCTGACCAACGTCTAGACTGACCTGGGCGGTAAGCTTTTTAGTCCGCTCTTTTTGCTTCTCCTTCTCTCTCTCTCTCTCTCTCTTCCTCTTCCAAGCGTAGTCAAATCCTATACGAGAGACGAGAAAGAAAGTTGAAGAGAACAGAAGGAAAGGGCTAAGAAGCAGGAGCCCACGACGACAATCAATGACTATCCTCTGCTTCGGTAGGTGCTCAACGTGTAACTGCTGTAGGGCATGTGTAGTAAACAACCGTTGTTACTATTATCCGTTCACCTGCCGCTTTCTGAGAGCATCACGGCAGTATTTTTAGGAATACTTGTCCGTGAGCTGCATACCATAACATGCATGGCGTACTCGCGTTATATTAGCATTCGATTTTAGATCAGATGTCCCGAGGCGGAGGCAGGGCTGGAATAGACGTGGCAATGTGCATCAATGCCTCAGGCCAGACGTGGCAACAGTGGCGCGCGGTTTGCCCGATGGCGGGTTTTACCTTGAAGCTGTACTGGACGATTCAAAGTCATTCGTCCGGTTTCTTTTGTATTCGTCACTCGAGGATGTACTTTTAGATATATTTGTGATCGAATAAAAACAATAGGACAAAATCGAACACACGGAGGTTGCCACAATCAGCATTGGGGAAGATACGTTCTTACTGATGCGTTGAAATTACCGAGTTTGAGTCTCTCGGAGAACGGAATGGGAGTTATCTAATGGCTTACAATTCGAATCGTAGTGGAAATCATGCCCGTGGTCGTAAACTCGGCTGGAAGATATCACTGGGCTTTTGTGGTGGGGCCTTGGTGGAAAATAGATGGCAGGTAACGAAGGACGAAGAAAAGATGAGAGAGATAACGAGAAATAATTAGCAAAAATGGAAACTCATTAAAACACCTATCTGACGAAATGAAAGATGAACCCGAAAAATCGTGTTTAATTTTAAATACTTAAAGTAACAACACATGAAAATTCGTTTAATATTGGTCAAGTACATCGGCAGGTTCGCAAATGACGAATACACACGCGCAAGCGCCCTGACTCGGATGCAAGTACACGCATAAAACTGTACCGGTTTTGCAGTTTATATACATATATATATATATATATATATATATATATTATATATATATATATATATATATATCACTGAAGTAGGACAATCATTAAGTAAATTAAAGAGATAAATACATACGAAGAAAGATACCTTGTAGATACGACGAATTTGAAAGGCTCGAATGACCATGTGGGCGTACTGGGGAGGACAGATGGGGGTACTTCAGAGGGCTTGAGCAGGTGGAAGAGAGAGAGAGAGAGAGAGAGAGAGAGAGAGAGAGAGAGTAGCTGTACAGCGAACGCTTGCCGTTTTTCCTCCTTGTACCGCAAAAGAGAAACGATCGAAAACCACATTTATGAGACTTGTGTGTCAGAATTCAAGAGGATAAATTACACGAATTGCTACATGCTAGTGTGGAAAAATGATCAGTAAATCCACCTTGCCCTTGAGATTCATTTCTTCCTCTCTCTCTCTCTCTCTCTCTCTCTCTCTCTCTCTCTCTCTCTCTCCTTGCATATAATATTCTAATTCGTATTTTACAAATGTTTGCGTATACCTGTGCAATACAGTTTTCTTCTCATACGCATGCGCAATGGATTTTCCCTCACAAAACGAGTTCCTATAATTAGAGATAAAAATGAGCCGACTTGATTTTCCTACTTCTCTGTCGAAAATCTTCACGAAATGATTATTAAGTAGCTGCTACTAAGACAAACACACACACACAATATATATATATATATATATATATATATATATATATATATATATATATAATAAAAGGATTCATTTACCTGGAGAGAGAGAGAGAGAGAGAGCAGTCTCTGAAATATAGTATTTTCTCTCTATATTTTGGCGTTTTTTATGGGCTCCTTTTATTAGATGGAATTCTGTTGTAACAGAACATTTTTACCTGTCATATATATATATTATATATATATATATATATATATATATATATATATATAATTAAAAACTGCTAGTAACTCGATAAAACCAAAATTAAGTAACACTGGATCTGGCTAGTATTTTCATTGATGAATACCAAGAACAGCTCAGCTGCTATTAACACAAACCCCTCGATTGATTGATTGATATGGACATTTGGTATACATGGTAAGCACTGGGGCAACTAAGGACACTCAGCGTTTGAAATGAAAACCTCGTAGCTGTACTATGAATCAATTGTTAGGAGAGGGTGGACAGTAAAATGGAAGAGAATGTGAACGGAGGTACAGCAAAAGGAATGAAAGTAGTTGCAGCTATGGGTCGAGGAAATGTTTGAAATATATTTATCACAATTTACCAGATAGATAAGTAATTTCAATACACACACACATCACATACATTATTTTTAATACACCACACACACTAATATAGATATTATGTATATATATTTTGTATATATATATGTATACATTATATTTTAATACACAAACACACAACAATATATATATATATATATATATATATATATATATATATATATATATACATAAAACCTCTTTTCCCCCGAAGAGGTTTCTACGAAAAATAGAGTAGAGCACTACATTTTCTTAGCATACATTTAATGATGAGGTTGCTACCCTTATGACCTTTTTGCCGATTCCATTAAATATCAATGAGGATTATTCTTTTCCAAAGAGAGATAGACCATCTCATTTCTAGTAAATTATATGAGGGAAAATTGGCCATCAAAAAAGAAAGCAAATTAACACGAACATAATGAGTATTTTCACTCGATTACAGGACTTCTCGTGGAACAGAGGAACCTTATGGAAAGCAAAACCACAGCTGTCTTGAGCTTTAGCGTTGTAGTTCAGTATGAATTAAAATGCCACAATAGAAGTCGGGGACTCCGGAACGTACCAATAGACGAGTAGTGGGAGGTAAACGTTCCATAACTGAAGAAGTGGAGGTCTGGAAAGAAAATTGTCTGGAGTAGTACATAGATTATTCACGGCGACGAACGACTTCAAGTGAAGACAAAAGTCCTTCAAGGCCGCTAAAGACCAAGAACCTGTGCTGATACAAGACCGGTTTTATCTACCAAAATCTCATTAGCCAGAGAATTCGTTTTATTATTGGATATAAAAGATTTTTTTTTTTTTTACTTATTTAGGTAGTTAGTCAGTTAGTTGTATTCAACTGCATGTAAGAAAATAACAGAAGAAGTCAACTCAGATTTGACAACATTAGTGTTAGGTTGGAGGGCTCTTGCTCTCACTGAGGATGCTCCAGACAAGGCATAAATAACAGGCAATATCATCTAGAGTCGGCAAAATATTTTTTAGCACTTCAGCCGTGAAATGAAAAGTTAATTTTTATTTCTCTGTGCAGAATTCTATCCCACGTAAGCAGTTGGGAAATGATTTTTTTTTATATTTTGCAATTCAGATCTTCTTCAAGGGTTACTGTAAGGTTGGTGTTTCACTCAACAGGGAAAATGTTTGTTTAATCAAATAAATGATTTAAAGCAGCCTTTTACGTCCGTACAAATAATTAAATATGCAACTCTGCTTTTTGTAACATAATAGTTAAATGTTTTTCCTTAAAACGACCTACATAAGATGTGTAGCACTGGTGGAAATATAGTGACTTATTAAAATTTCTTAGTTTATTTCATGGGCCTTTTACGAAACAACTGCATATAAATATCTAATGAGCCTCTGTGTTACAAGCAAACTTGGAGGCCAGTTGACATAATCAAATCAATAAAGTTATTGGGGACTTGTTTCAACAATTATATCATTACTTTCACACGTACGCAGAGCAACCAAAGACGCGCACCCCATATTACGTCTAGGAAAACAAATTTTCATATTGTTTACAAATTTGCACACCACACTAAAACCACAGCCCATCATACATCAACAGATGACTTTGAGAGAGTTGTTTAATACAGATGACAACTCTTTCATTCCTCAACAAAGCGAAGATGACATAAAAAGGCTGAGGCGGGATGTTCCAGCGGGGCTAGAAAGAATGGAAAAAAAGAAAAAGCGAGCGGGAAGTAAGAAGGAGAAAAAGACGCGGGAAAAGACAGAAGAAAAAGTGCGGGAAACTCGGCAGCACCTGTTGTTGCTTCTCCAGTCTCGTTGGAAATACTACAGGAGAGTGACTTTTGATTCAAGATATTTATTTATACGAATGAGGTCAATTTTCCCAAGATCCCGAAAACTTTCCCACCGAGTAGCCCCGGACGAATACAAAAACGCTTTGTACACAATCGTGATCGTAGGAGAATAAAAACTTGAACGTTATGATCATCTTGATAAAAACTGTTATATTTGACAATACGAGCCCCAGCGAATTTCCTCCTTAAGAACACATGACGCATCATTTTCCTCAGGAGCCTTTCTATGCACACACGGGGATTACTTTTCAACAATATACCTGAACACCTCTAAAGAAAATGTGGATTCAAGACCCGACTCACAATTCGGCAAAAGTGGATTGACATTCGCTAGTCATCGCATCTCTGCAAAACATATCAGTCCATGACAAACGAATATGCAATCATTATGTCCGAAATGACTGTTTATACCACACATTTGCGTCTATAATACGGGCGTATGACCGTATTCATATATTAGCCACCTGCGTTTGTGGCTGCCGGTTTCTTGCAATGATAATAATGCGAAACAATTGCACATTCGCGACGAAGTAATCGCCAGTGAGTTGCCGATTATGAAAGGCTTAGCAGCCACGACGGCAGGAAACGGTTGCTGGTTAGCGTTTCAATACAACATATCCTTAACATTTAGGAAGAAAAATGACGGCGATAGAGGAAGAAGGGGAAGATAAAACGCAACATAAGGCGCACCTTCGACGGCTTCTCTTCACAGTACATGAATCTTAAGAGTATCGGCGCTACCCGGCATCTCAATAGAAATTCCTGACCTTTAACAATCAGCCGATACATCTCTTGTCTTCCCAATGACGGGGAATCTTTCACATTTAGTTTACTTTTTTTAGTACGTCATGCGCCAGTCATATCACTCATGTCATCGTTTTTTTCTTCTCGCAGGGTATGGACCAATCTACGACGGTGATACGTGCTGCTCTTGTGAACCACAAGGTGATGAAGCACTTTTTTATGGTTCATGATAACATGGATGGAGTTCACATATGCCTCCACATGAACTACTAATATTCCACCTTGTATTCGGCCAATCATATCATTTAAAAAATAATGTTTAACCATACATCTATTTCCCCCATGTGTAACAACAAGTGTTTACAGGGCAAAGAACTCAACGTTTAAATAAACTACAGGTACCTCCTCCTCGCCTCAGTCAAAGGTCCGGACGGTACATAACGTCCTAAAGGTCAATACTTGCCGTTTCGACCATCTTTCACTATACTACGTGGGCTCATCGTAGCATTAGAAATTGTAAGCAGTAGACAAAAGTAATGTATTTGAACGGTGATGAAATTTCCGACGAAATCTGCAACAATGAAGTGTCTACGCTGGCGTCGACGACCTTTGTTTTGGTGATATCATTCCGCTATAATCCAGTCAAGTGACCAAGCCGATCACTGGCGGTTGAAGGACTGGAAATGTCTTCCATGTAGACGAATATGCTCCAGTGACCTCTCGGTGCTGAGGTGAAAGGACCTTGGGAAAAGGTGGAAACGCGGAAATCTGCTGTCAAAAATCCACACTCTCTGAAGCCACTGTAGCGATCTATGATAACAAGTCTTTAGAGACTATGGGAGCTGGTTCATATTACCAACTCAATTCTCTTCAAGTGTCTCTCCAGTCGACACTCATTCCACCGTACTTGATCAAGAAGACCGTTATAATTCTACGCTGTACATCATATAAAATGAACGAACAAAAAATGAGTGATTTCATTGTTTTTTTTCCGATCATCACTGCAGCCGTAAAGCCACAATTTTCTTGAGAGAGAGAAAAAAGTTTGAAATACCCAGGAGCGTCTGTCTACTCCAAAAAGAAAGTTATTGGGTGACACAGACGTTCTTCACACCTTTACCTCACTTCTGTTGTTATCTTCAAAAGACTTACGGAAAAAGAGTCTCCTTAAAATTAACATAAATGTCTAAATTTTCTAAATATAAACAAATAAAATGTGAATGTGACTCGCCACCAAAAGACGTCACATATGAATTGTTGGTGCTCGAATAAAGTACAGACTACAGATCCAGTAATATAAAGTCACCTATCATAAAAACGCAGAGCAAAGCATCAGAGTTTCAAGTTATAAACGTCTCTTACAATTAAGCTGAGGTAAAAAAGAAAAGAATTAATGTATTATTTGGTCAACCTTTTGGGTGATATATATTTATCTATCTATCTATCTGTATATATATATATATATATATATATATATATATATATATATATATATATATATATATATATATATATTGCCCCTGACACTTTCTTCCCAACTATTTATTTTATATCTTTGTATATCACACTTCATAAACTCGCAAAACAGGTCTTATACTTTCCTATTTTTTCTCTCTAAGTTTCTGTACACTTAACGCTTGTATGCGACTGTCATCTATTATATATATATTATAATATATAGGAGGAGTAACAAGGAAAGTTGAAAATGAAATGACAGAGTGCCAAGTATTCCTTGTATTTAACACATCATCGGGGCACCGAAGTTGTGCTAAATACACGAAAGTACTTGGCACTCTGTCATTTCATTTTTAACTTTCCTTGTTACTCCTCCTAATATATATATATATATATATATATATATATATATATATATATATATATATATATATATATATATATATATATATATATATAAGATGACAGTCGAACACAAGCGTCAAGTGTACATATACATACAGAGACAAAATAGGAAAGTTTAAGACCTGTTTTGCGAGTTTATGAAGTGTGATAAATAATGATGTAAAATAAATGGTTGGAAGAAAGTGTCAGGGGCAAATTTTCCACGGACAGAAGGTGAGAGAAGGCTCTGGTGCTGGTGAGTATTGATTGACAGAAGTATATTATATATATATATATATATATATATATATATATATATATATATATATATATATATATGTTATATATACACATACGTATATCTACATACATACACACGCACACATATTCGATTCAAAAGAACACAATACGCTATAGAAAACGGAAGAATCGAGCAGTAAATAAAGCAATTCAAAGACTGCTGATTTCTACAGAGCGAATAGAAGAAAAGGTGGCTGAAATACTACGTATAGAAACAGACAGCGAGGATGCCATTTGGAGAAGAAAATGTGAAGAAAGGAAAGAAAGGAAAAAGGAGATACTTACATGAGATTGCATGAGAGAGATAAAAAAGTCTACATATAATTTTACTTTGATGAAGGGAAGTCTTAGAATATGGCAACAAACGCCTAATTTTTTCAAAGCTAATTAAGCATTCTGAACTATGTAACTCTTCATGGCTAGTTTAGTGTAACCATAAAAGGGAAATCTTTACGAGATGAGAATAATACAAATGGACAGGAGAGCATACAGAAATATGTTAAAACTGTCTTAGTAATACTTGACAAAGATACGAGATTCATCTTCCAACATCCTCTCAGGATCACAACCGAACAATTCGAGGATTGATATTATTATTATTATTATTATTATTATTATTATTATTATTATTATTATTATTATATTATTATTATTATTATTACAAGCCAAGTTGCAACAGTAGTTGACGATACAGAAACCTGCAACCACAGGGACCTCGATATGGAAAGCAGCCCTGTACAGAATAGGTAACTGTGAGGTAAAAATAAACTATGAAGAGAAATAACAAAGAACAGATAAAATGAATAACGGAATAAAAAAAAATAAGACGGATAACAATTAACTATGATGTAAGGGTCATGCCAGACTGCTTAGCAAAATATAATTGGCATCTAGTTTGAACTTCGAAGTTCCTTCCAACCATTCAACTAAAGGATTACTAGGACCATTCCACAATTTGGTTACACCTGGAATAACAATTCTATGAAAAGTATTGGTGTTCAACCTCACAGAAGAAAAGGCAAGACTATAAGAATTAACTGTATATCTAGTAGTAAGTGGTGGATGGTATAGTCGTGGAAGACTTGAATGCAAAGTATGAGCAGAATTGGGAATTATCTTTTTTACAGCATACACAATGCGCTAACTGAACGACGGCGGCAGAGAGTAACATCAAGATCAGATAAGAAATTTAATATAAATTTATTGTATTTCAAGTTTTTACCCAACAATTTAAGATGCGAGTCATCTGCTCAAGACCAAAAGGGGAACAATATTCAATACATAGAAGATTAGATGAATGGAAATATTTTTTAAAGACAGACAGGTCTCTTAGATGTTTTGAAAGACTCACTGTTGGATTTTTGTGCAACTGAAGGGGAGAGAGGCCGGAGAGTTTTTCAGAAGTGAAGTGAGTTTGTAATTATGTACGACCCCTGAAAATTTTATACGAGTTATGGGTAGCCCAAGAAACACTATCATTAAAAAACATCTTGGTGTGTGGGGGGGGGGGGGGGGGGGGGGGGGGGCGGTTTTCAATGTCATAGACCTGCTAGCAATCATACTGCACTCAGAGTTGTGTTACGGTTTAGCTTCATCCTATATAATTTGCTCTATTCGCTCATTGCAACTAAATTACATATCTGTTTAGAGATTCGGCAACCAGAGGTCTGCTCAGATTGAATCAGCGCAGAGTAGCATTACCTGCATAGCAATAGGAGTGCTTTCAATGCCAAACTACATCTCGTAATTATATAATAACTAATGGCCCAAGAACATTACCCTAGATATTACATTCCTGCAGTCACTATGAGTGCCCAACAGTAACTATTCTTTACAGTTTATTAGTTAAATATTCAATCATAATACCAAGAAATGGTCCACTCAAAACCAACAAGTATAAATGTGAAAACAAGGTCCTTATGAGTAACAGGGTAAAAAAAAAGCAATAAAGTCAAGATCAATCATAAACTTCATAACCAAAATCTATGGACTTCGGTAAAACACTGGAAATTGAGAGACGCACATCAAAGGCACCCAGGCCCCTGCAAAGGCCAAACTGCAAACTATAGAACACTATGGATTACTTTCAACATAGTCATTTAGACGTTTGGACAACAAAAACTTAGTTACAACACTTAAGTGGTAAGCAGCAAGGCTAAAGTTACCCAAACCATATATATCTAATGAAGCATTTTACCAATTTTCCAACAAGTGCAAAAACGAACCCCATCTAGCAATTTGTCGACAGATTTATACATTTTTGTATCTATCTAATCAGAGGTTATCTCAAAAACATGGGAAATATCATTTGGGCTAACATTTCGAAAACTTCTGAACCATTTGGGTTTGCAACTCCACAAGTAGTATCAAGGTTGAGTGAACATTCATAATTTTGTGGTACTGTAAAGCTAAACTAGTCAGTTTAGCTTTGGAGAAAAAAATGAATGAGAAATCCACATTGCTCTGCTTGCTGTCGAGCACATCATCCAAAAGTGGTGCCTTTCCCTTTGGACACTGAGAGTCAGAGCTATTTGGTTCAAACAAAGTCGGAACTGCTAATGAAGACCAGATTTAAGAATAGCCTATTATCTATGTTCCCACGTATGTACCAGAAAGGTTTTTTTTCGTAGTTTAAATTGCAATCATTTTCAGCTTAAGCATAAAGTATGTAGGCCACTTCCCTCAGCAGGTCAGTTCTGTTCTATTCCTTTACCAAAGATTTTATTCCTCTTGTTTCTGCATTTAAGCCCGTCTATAATCGACACTGGATCAGGCTTTTTCTTGAACTGGAATGAATGTGCAGGTAAGAGAACGAAACCCTGAGAAACACCACTAAAAGTGTAAACAGGAAAAGAAGTCAACAACAGTCCGAGGACAATTAAATACAGCCGGAACTTTGGTTTCTGACAGTGAAGTCATTTACAGTTAGTCTGTCTGTCAAAGACTCATTCAGTTGATACTACTCTTTGCCGGATAATTTTGGGATGAACAAGAGTGACAACTACTGAAGATTCTCTGTAATCCTTCAGAGATGACTGATACGCAGACATGTTTAAAATATGACAGAAGCGCTTC
Organism: Macrobrachium nipponense; assembly: GCF_015104395.2. Classification (NCBI taxonomy): domain Eukaryota; kingdom Metazoa; phylum Arthropoda; class Malacostraca; order Decapoda; family Palaemonidae; genus Macrobrachium; species Macrobrachium nipponense. The sequence continues at coordinate 12,624,937 of NC_061095.1, read as the reverse complement.
AAGAGCATTCGTTTTGCATGCAAAAATTTAGGGTATCCAAAAAAGAAAGATTTCAAAGTGTTTTTGTGAGAGCTAAATACTTTATCTAACGCATTAGGGAGCCAACCTTCACCTGCGATGAACGAAACCATTGCAGTTTTCTGAGAGGAATGGCCACAGTAGGACTCAGAAATTAAGAGTAAGAACACACCAGCCAGCTCATCAGTGAACTATATAAGGAAAGGAGGTGGAATATGATCTGATGTAGATTCCTCGTCAATAAGTACGAACCCCCGGACCTTATAGGCGGAGAATTATAAGGAAAGGTCTGCGTGCAAAAAGATATAGTAGGTTAAGAAGAATAGTTGAAATCGCCGATTAATTAGTAAAAAAAAAAAAAGTAAGCTGGAAAAAGTGGTCTTTTGATCAAGAGACGAATGCTGCGAGTCACTTTTTCTTTCGCCGATCGTGTTTTGTTTGGCCTTGGTTATGATACGTTTACTGGTGTTCCAGCCCATTGACAGTACAGTCTAGAATACTTACAAACCCACTGTAATTGGAACAGACTTCCTCAGACTTAGTATCTACGTATCACATGATGAAGCATTTCATGTCTTCACCTTAACTTTGAAATTAATTATTCTTTATTGTTTAAATGTGGTAGAATTACCATAAATGATTCGAAAAATACTTCCGTATACAATGAAAATCAACTCATAGTGAAAGGTAAAAGAGCACCGACGTATGGCGATGCTCTGAATGAGCAACATTTGTACTGACGTCATCCCGGAATAAATTACTGACATCCAAGGCTATCATATCCTACATAAATGCTCCGTCCAACTCGACCTGAATATGCGGAGGTCGAGGTTACAGGGTTAACATATACTTGAAAGAGAGATAGATTTTTGTCATGGGTATTATTTCATATATCGAAGTGTGTCTTTACGTTGCATGGAACCAGTGGTTATTCAGCAACGGGACCAACGGCTTTACGTGACTTCCGAACCACGTCGAGAGTGAACTTCTATCACCAAGAAATACACGTCTCTAACCCCTCAGTGGAATGCCCGAGAATCGAACTCGCGGCCACCGAGGTGGCAGGCCAAGACCATACCGCTCATGAGCCCCACTGAGGCACTTATTTCATATATCGATGAGGGCATCATTATGCATATTTCCTGAAAGCGATTAACACTATCGAACGATTTTTTTTTCCCTGGGTAGAGATCGTTAACTCAGCTGACTTCTAATAAATTCTTATCATCTTCAAAAAATCACCAAACAAATATAACTGATGAGTTCCATTAAATTCTGTAAAACGCACACCCCCAGATCTACTAAAACATTAATTACTCTTGAAACTTGAAAACCTCATAAAATTATTAACGTAAATTCAATTTAGAAAATTACCCTTACAGATTATCATGCATTGCTTGCTTACAACAGCACAGACTTTCCAGCCATTTACAGGAAAAAGTAAAAAATGCAATGGATTAATGCGACATCCAATGAATAAAAAAACCAAGCAAGAAAAAATATATCATATATATTTCTATATACCGTTTTTTATGAAAATAATTCTCTCTATGCAGATGCTATTGCGTCTGTAAATATATAAGTATGCTGTGCGTGTGAATCTCTCTCTCTCTCTCTCTCTCTCTCTCTCTCTCTCTCTCTGTCTCACTCTCTCTCTCATCTCTCTCTCCTCGCTCCTCTCTTTCTCTCTCTCCTCTCTCTCTCTATATATATATATATATATATATATATATATATATATATATATATATATATCTCATTTGTACCTCGATGATGTCTTATTAAATGACGAAAGCGATCAGCTACGAATTTTTGCTTATTATTTTTCCTGTGGTATTCGCTTTCATCATGAAGTCACGTGCATCTATTGTGATTTTCTTAAGCATATATAATTACGTGTTTGTGTACGTATCATTACACCACTCCAATGAATAAGAATAAGTCCCCACCTTAGGCTAAAGACTAATGAATCGACATACGCGTAAAGGCCCCCATACACTGAACGATTATCTGAACGACTGTCTGAACGGTTGTCGTTATCGACCCACACACATACACTATTCATACAGTATGAACGATCTCCGCACCGATTTCAGTCAGAACAAAGATTTTGTCTCGAGAAGACATGGCATCATCTCTAGAAGAGACGCGCGCGATAGCGTTATATCGGCAGACAAACTATACATTGAACGATCTGCGTATGACAGATTTAAGTCGCAAGCCAGTCACTTGGTCGTGACAGATTCCCACTGAGACCGTTCAGACACGAAGCTCCGCCCATTTTTGCATTCAAGGAAGCCCATACACAGTGTTTTTGCGTGCAGACTCAGTGTGTAGCAAAACCAGAGCGCAACTGTGTCGCATGGGGCTGCCACTTTTTCTTACGCCTTTGGTGAGCAGAGACGGCAGCCAGACTGAGCTTGGGTCACCTTACATTCCAAAACGGTACGCACGGAAATGTAAGAGAAAAACTGGGGGAAAAAGAAAGGACAAAGACTGAGATACTATTACGGTACTTGGAAATAAATTGGAATGCGTACATATCTATCTATCTATATATATATATATATATATATATATATATATATATATATATATATTATATCCTGTATGTAGAATCTACTGGTCATTGTGGCAATTACAATTATATACTGTACATATATACTACATGTAGATATATATACATATACATATGCATGACATACAATACTACATGTAATATATCATAATATAAGTTATAATAATATTCTATATTATAATATAATATATAATATATCAAAAAACACTAAAGTATAAACAAACATCAGGTGGGGGAGTGTCTTTACTATTCACACGTGCAAGGTATTTATTACCATTGTCATTTCTATACGTCCTCTCGTCTCTCCTTTCCTTCTTTCTACTGATCTCCTTCTATCAAGTCATCTTCCAGCTTTCCACTTTCCATTTGGCATAAGCCCCCAAACAATGACGGTTTGTGTTGGCCACCGTCAAAACACGTCAAAATGCAAGGCATAACATAGGTGTCTCCTCCCTGTCTACCGTCGTCTCTTGTGCGTCTGCTGGACGCTCCGGTAATTGAATTCGTGTCATTATAAAGCAACCAGGAGAGTTATCGAGATTGATAGCAGCCGCCGTCCCTACAAGAATCCAGTCAGACCGGCCTCCTCTACCCTCCCGCTGCTTCGCGTCTTGATCCATTCTCATTCGTCCACCCGAAACCCCGCGACCCTTACACTACACAGCGATCCATGTGCGCCCGAGACTGACCGATGACTTGGGGGAAAATGGTGAAACAAAAAGTGAATTATGGGGCTGAGATGACCGTAGGAAAAAAAACAGGTGCTAAACATTATTGCTCTCACTAAAATTGAAGTTTTCTGAAGCTCCATTACCATTCTTTTACAACGCTTCTTGGATTCGATAGACCCCAAAAACCTCTTCGTAAAAACCGCGGCAGCTTTGCATCAATAATGAATTTTCTCCGTCAGACCGTTTTCAATAAACATCTCCAAAACTTCCAAAATCTGGTTTGCAATTCTGAACACTCGACGCCCACACTCTCTCCCACAGCTCCTCTCCTCACAAAATTCCGATCGGTCAGCCTACAAAAGCATATAAAAGAGTTACAAATACTGCAGCAGCTTCGTGTCTATCTATCTAATATATATATATATATATATATATATATATATATATATATATATAATATATATATATATTATATATATATATATATATATATATATATATATATATATATATAATCACAGATGAAGAAGAGGTTAATGAACCATTAAAACAACAACGCAACAGCTGTGACGTCATTCGGTAAGTAGAGAAGGTGCCTTAACGACTTCACTGGAAAGAATCCTACTTTTTCTACTCTCTCTCTCTCTCTCTCTCTCTCTCTCTCTCTCTCTCTCTCTCGGCCGGCCCTCATTCTCTCTAAAGACTTGCACCCAAGAGGAGGTATGGGGAAGGGAGGGGGAGGGGGGGGGGAGGGGAGGGGGGGGGAGGGGGAGGGGAGGGGAGGGGGAGGGGAAGGGACGGGAATGTAGGCTTATCAAGTGCACTCCTCTCCTTGTAGGAGAAACTGCTTTGAAGATCTTAATAACCTCAACATGCATTGTGAGTAGGATACATGCCTGTATACATTTGCGTGCTTGAGCGCTTTTCAACGTCCTTGGTAACGAACGGAGTTTGTTTAGGTAACTGCTTGCCTCGAATGAGAAATGTACAACTTGGCTATTCATAAATTTAAACATGGTTAAAGTCTAGGTGTTAATATGTGCTTGCATGGGCGTTTTGTGCATTTTTCACCATAGTTGTCAGTTAAAACAGGGTTTTTCTGCTTTCTCTCTCTCTCTCTCTCTCTCTCTCTCTCTCTCTCTCTCTCATCTTGTAGAATAGGTTGATAAAGAAGGAAAGAAAGAAAGCAACTTTTCGGCCTCTGATAACTGCAGGATGCCGAAGTATGCTGTTTACCATTAACATAATTCTGTTATTTTGCTTTGCACGACGGCAACCATGTTTGCTCCTTTGTATGTGTCCAAAAGACCTGCATTACATTGATTACTGATTATCAGCAAGCGGCTCTGCATCCTAACGACCCAATTAGGTAAGAAGTGATTCACAAATAAGGTATCCGAGGAATGATGTCCGATACAGCGACAATGGCGCTTTCTTCCTAGCAGCAACATAACCCTAATTTTATGTTCAGAAGTACTATTCTCCTTGAATTTTATTGTATGTTTACCTATTCGTTATTATTATTTATTTATTCATTTAATTTTTTTTTATACGTGGGATCTCTTCATTCTACACTTCCCTTTACTTCCTCTTGCTTCTTCCAAATGAACACCATATTCTTTGGAAACTTAAATTTCAAGTCAATAGCCGCTGTGTGCTTTTTCCATATAAACAGGTTTCATCTACTGCATAATAATAACGATTAAGCTACAGCCATAAGCAAAGCATTATATTCAGTCTTCACCTTCCTGTCGCAACTAGAAAGTAACGAGAGAAAGTAACAGAAAAGGCGAATAAGGGATGCCGTTGACTACATTCTAACAGCTACCGTTAATAGGCAGCTGATGTCCCTATTTATTTTCCAATGACGGATTACTCATTCTTATAGAATAACGCGTCGTGCCTCTTTATCTCGGACAATGAGGGTCTGAAACCTTAACAACTGCCCCGTAGGGGGGTAGTGCCGTCAGTGGACCTCGTGCGGTGCGCTGTAGGCATTACTTAAGGTTCTTTCCAGCGTGCCTTCGGTCCCTAGCTGCAACCACGTTCGTTTTTTTTACTGTACCACCTTTCATATTCTCTTTTTTCATCTTACTTTCCACCTTCTCCTAACACTTGATTGGTAGCGCAATGCGATGTTATGTTCCTGTTACACCTTTCAAACCTTTTATACTGTTAATTTCTATTTCAGCGCTGAATGACTTCATAGGTCTCAGTGCTTGGCCTTTGGGCTAAATTTTATATTGAACTCAACTCAACCTTAACTACTGTCTATTGGAACGGCTGTTTTTTTAACATCCCCGCAATCTACGACAAAAAAATTACTGTTGGGAACAGATTCTGAGTCGCCTTTTCACAAAAAAAGGAAACAAATATTCTATTTCCAGACTTTTCCAGTGTTAAGCTGGAGCTCTAAAATGAAGTAGGTGGGCTCCGTTCAGAGATGAGAAAAACGACATTGCATTATAATCCGCTCTATTTTATTATACTTCTTGTAGTCAAAATCTATGCAATGAACCCTGTTTATATAATTACACGAAAGGGTGCATGAACAGCCAGTAATTTCTGCAAATGTTCCCGCCTGATTACGGGTTGTCGTTGGCTGCTTTACAGAAGGTACGATTTTGCACGCCGTCTATAATCGGAGGATAAGAGAACTTCGCAACACTACGCACACAACGAGCGCGGCAACACATTTCGATACATATAATAATGTCCTTAAATCACACCAACATACACGGGGAATTCCGCAGCAATGATGCACTTTTGACTCCTGCGAAAAAACATTGCGTGGGTTATATCACAAAAACTCTGTAGTACGCAGGGCAAGCTATAATCAATATTTACGGGTGGATGAGTTTAGGATGGCAGTACAAACAAAACTTTCTTAAACTCATACATACTACCTTTGTTTAACACATATGTACTGAGATACGACGAATTAACTTATTAAGCAAACCTTCACAGAAGAGTATGCCCATACATGAATGAAGGAAAACTGGCATGAAAAGGACAAATGAAGAAAAAAAAAAGAAAACAATGGTCAAGTATCTACATGTGAACAAAAGTAATTGACATTAACATCAAAAGAATATCTTCGAACAGTCCTAGTATGAGGACAAGTTTGTTTCTTCCTGAGAAATTCCCTAACAATTGAGGCACTATCTATCAGAATAATATAGGTTGGCAAAACAGCACTTCCTCAAAATTCTAGGATAACTGATGCTACAACTCCGAACTAAATATAAAAATGAGAACGCATAATCATGAAGAGAGTAACTGATAACCAAAAACTGTCCGTACAAGAAATTACGAGACCCGGAATCCTAGAGGAAGTAGTCAAGGAGACGAGAACCTATTCACTTACAGATACTTTTTGGAAAGTTGCAACATCTGCATAATGTATACTAGGAATGATGGTATTTAATCTGACTGCGAAATCAAGCCTACAATATCTAAACTTTACATATAAGTCTACGGACTCCATTAGCTATGTTTCACAAACAGGTGACCTACACTAATGATTCTTCCAATGAAAATGTCCAAGAGATTAAACCGGACACATTCCAAATACCCTGCTACGAATCGAAGTAAAACAAATAAAAATCTAATTAAGTTTTGTTTTGAGAGAGAGAGAGAGAGAGAGAGAGAGAGAGAGAGAGAGAGAGAGAGAGAGAGAGAGCCAATTTCCTGATATCGAGTCGATAGGATTAAATTTTAAAATCGTAAATCCAGCATCTTAAAAATCGTCGTCAGATTCGATTGTTGTTTGCAATACGATTAATTATAAAAGAAGACCATCGTCAGAGTCTTTAACACCTAATATTGCTGCTTTAATAGCCGCATGCCGGTTTTTAGAACCTGTCAGTTGTTTAGACCGGTGTCCCTATTAGAATACTCTAGAACAGGTCTAGTTTTATATTGTTTATACTGGTTTCATTTTAAATCCGTTGTATGAACAATCTCTTATTATTTTACACACACACACACACACACACACATACATACATACATACTATATGTATAGAGAGAGAGGAGAGAGATGAGAGAGAGAGATGAGAGTAGAGAGAGAGAGAGAGAGAGAGAGAGAGAAAGAGAGAGACTTATTACCTACCAGTGCCTCATGCTGTAAATGAACACCAGGGTCTGCTGGGTTAAACAATATGCCGTGAGGAAAACAACCTTATACCTAAGACTTCCTACGAAACCGAATGGCTGAACATTTGGTGCCGTCTCCAACGGGGAAAAGGAGTAGGTAGCCTATGTATGTATGTATGTCTGTATATTATATATAATATATATATATCTATATATATATATATATATAGATATATATATATAATTTCTGACTCACCACAGGACTGAACCCGTCTTTCGAGTGAGAGTCCCGGGGTTCGGTCCCGTTGTGAGTCAGAATTTTGCTTCTGTGAAATACCTTTAAATGCGTTCATTTCCACTACACACACACACACACACACACTCATACATATAGATATGTGTGTGTGTCTTATCAGTCGTACCATTCACTTTAATATCATAATAAAAGAATATGGTCAACAGTCGCTATTGTATTCCTTCTTTAACTACTGAATGAAGGATGAATGCACGGGGTAAAACACTTCCACAAGGTCAGCTGCTTCACAAACTACACAGAGGACTCATCATCAAGAGTGCTTAGGTCACCTTCAGCACACTGCTCTACTCACTTCTACCTGGCGGGGAAAACTCGCTAATCTTGCATTCCACCAAGAGTCTTTCAATCTAACAGTTTCATCACCAAATTATCCCTAAGCACCGTCATCTATAATTACAATGTCTTGCCCCTTCACTCATCCTTACTCTGTAGACACAAGAATCTCAGAAACTATACCTTGGTAGTCACATTCAACATTCGCCAATCTCTTCTATACGAGGAGATTTCATTTGATACTTCCTTTATGCATCTCAACCTCTGATTCCTATAAAAAAAACTCCCTTTGCTTTTCTCAATGTGTTGGGGAGATCACCCACCTTCTTTTAGCAATCTTCCATCATATCATCCATGACGCTCACTCCTATAACATATCAGAAGAGTTAGCCATTGTCATTCTCCAATTATCCATAATAACATTTACTGGTCCATGTCCATAGCTTCCAATCAATCTTTTTAAGTGCTAAAGCCCGCAAAAGGAGGAAAATGAAAATGTCTTCATAGCCATGACACACAGAAGTAGCAAGAGAATGCCGAAACTTTCTTTTGAAGGAAGACAAGTATTTACCGTATAATCCTAGGATTACTAATATCCAAAGAGTAAATGTGTAATTCCTTTTCGGTCAAAAAAAAGGAGAGAGAGAGAGAGAAGAGAGAGAGAGAGAGAGAGAGATATGGTAACCTGACACTTCATAACATTATTCTTGCTAATATTCAACTTCGAGTTTCTTTTTTCATAAACAACTGCAAACTCTTTCTAAACCAGTCCCCACACCGTCTTTTCAGCTATCACTAAATAGTAGTAATACCCACAAACATCAACCATCCCTAACTCCCTTCATTACACAATTACTTAGCCCACATACTTAATCCTATATCGCCAGTCCTTTTCCCTGGTTTCTCTGCTAAGAAGCCATACTGACACCAATCACTTTTACAATAAGCTAGTCTCTCTGCCTTCTCCATAGTTTATACAAGCTTTCCTTTCGTCATAAAACTTCTAACTGTTCTCGAAAGCTAAACTTTGTACCTATATTTTCTTGCATTTATCTCTATCACCTTGTCCCATAAACAAAAGAACGAGGATTTTGCTTTGATCGTATGGTGTTTTTACATTGCATGGAACGTTGCATGGAACCAGTGGTTATTCAGCAACGGGACCAACGGCTTTACGTGACTTCCGAACCACGTCGAGAGTGAACTTCTATCACCAAAATTACACATCCCTCACACCTCAATGGAATGCCCGAGAATCGAACTCGCGGCCACCGAGAAGGCAGGCCAAGACCATACCAACCACGCCACTGAGGCGCTCAAAGGAACGAGGATCTCTCACTCACAGTGACCTTACACATCCTGCTCAATTGCTCAATTACAACGTCACCAATATACTGCAACAATATTGTATAGGTCTCTCCATTTGCGCAGTCTGCTATTCCACTAACATATCCTTCTACAGATACAACCCATGTACAGAATGCTTCGCTATGTCAGCCTCCATGATTCCCAGGAATGTTTAGCCAGCGTCATATCCTTGATCATTCTTTCACTCTGAACTGAGTTTGTCAATGTCAATCTCCATTTTCATATAATCAGTTATTACTTTTTTTTTTCTTTGCTCTATCACAGTCCTCTAATTCGACTGGGTGGTATTTACAGTGTGGGGTTCCGGGTTGCATCCTGCCTCCTTAGGAGTCCATCACTTTTCCTTACTGGTGTGCGCCGTTTCTAGATCACACTCTTCTGCATGAGTCCTGGAGCTACTTCAGCCTCTAGTTTTTCCAGATTCCTTTTCAGGGATCTTGGGATCGTGCCTAATGTTCCTATGATTATGGGTACAATTTCCACTGGCATATCCCATATCCTTCTTATTTCTATTTTCAGGTCTTGATACTTATCCATTTTTTCCCTCTTTCTCTTCAACTCTGGTGTCCCATGGTATTGCGACATCAATGAGTGATACTTTCTTCTTGATTTTGCTATTATTATTATTATTATTATTATTATTATTATTATTATTATTATTATTATTATTATTATTATTATTTTATTTATTATTATTATTATTTTCATAGTATGATATATGCAATCATTCATATGGAAGAAAAAACTGGGATTAATTTTCTGAGCAATTATCCACAGAATAGGATGAGGAATTAAAAAAAAGGTCGAATTAATAACGGCAATTAGTACAGCGTCAGGAGATTAACAATCACGACCATAAATCTTCGTCGCTTACACCGAAGAAATCCCTTCTATTTATAAACCCCTAGTCTGTCCAGAATGTTATTACACTGCAAGTGCTACATTATCCCACGTAAATACCGGAAGCCCGTGTCACCACCTATACGTAATGACAGGCCACGAAGCTCTCCGAGTGGAAATTCATTTACGGCGCTCGGCTGATTTGCATACCGCGAAGAGCGTAAATAATGTATGCAGATTAACAGGGTCAGGCCCTCAAACACTTCTTGTTTCTGATCGCCTTTGTTCCCCACTCTGATCACAGCAGCTGCTGCCCTGGGAAGCCGATTCTTCTTTCACAGGGATGGGTTGCATATCACGCTTCTACGGAGACTGGAAAAAGTTAAGAATATCTTAGTTTAACCAGACCGCTAAGCTGATTAACAGCTCTCCTAGGGCTGGCCCGTAGGATTAGTAGATATTTTCATATCTCTACATGGCTAGGAATCAATTGGTTACCTAGCAACGGGACCTACACCTTATTGTGGGATCCGAACCATATTATATCGAGAAATGAATTTCTAATCACCAGAAACAAATTCCTTTGATTCCATGTTGGCAGAGCTGGGAATCGAACTCGGAACTACAGAATCGGCAGGCGAGCTCGTTAACCACTCTTCCAACGAGGAACTTACGGAGACTGGAGGAAGACAATGAATGTGACTACCTTAATACTATGTTTCTTGCATTCTAATAAATTTTTTATCTATTTACTATTTATCTATTTATTAATTTATTTTCTTTCTGAGTTTTTCTTTACTTCCTCTTAAGTCTTCCTAATATTCGCCATATTCTTCGGAAGCTCGATTTTCAAGTCTTTGGTGCCTGAGGACTTGTTCCAGATGAATAGGTTCCATGCACTGAATAATAATAATAATAATAATAATAATAATAATAATAATAATAATAATAATAATAATAATAATAATAATAATTTGTACTATATGTACAAACAAAGAGTAGTAAATAAACGCTATAGATCACTTCCCACGCTCTTATGATCAGAATAGGTTAAAAAAAACTGTGGGCTAAAACAGGCAAAACATAAGATAAGCCGAGAACGAGAGGTTAATACGACAATTGTTTAAAAAGAAACTACGCTGCTTGGGGCGTTGACGTCCAGAGATCGACGAGGTGGGATGATGCAATTACGGAGGCAATGCATGTTCTTACCCCAAAATGCTGTATGAATACTGCAATAACACTCGGTTACCCCTCCTCTCCATTTGGGCTGAAGTGAATATGACACAATGCAAAGCAATCATTTCATGGCCATTTCTCTACTTGCGGTGATTACCTAATTAAGGGAGACAAATATGTTACGATATTTATATATATATATATTATTAAATAGGCGAATTCCACAGGAAAATGATAGGCAGAAGTCCAAGCGCTTTCGTCGCTGCTAAGATTTCTGCCTATCATTTTCCTATTTTATTCGCTTATATATACTATATATATATATATATATATATATTATATATATATATATATATACACTATAGATATAAATAATATATATATATATATATATATATATATATATATATATATATATATATATATAAAGTTACGAATACTAGCAACATATTTCCCTAGATGATTAACAAGTACCATAACTCGACAGCAATTTATGCAAAAAAAAAAAAATTGAATATGAAAAAAAAGTGACAGTCCTGCTTCTAAGCCGAGGCTAACAATGTAAACGATAGACTGATTACAGTTCTCATATTCGCAAAGAACTATCTTTTCAGAAAATAGAAACTGTGACTCCCCCATCAACCAAAGATGATACGAAGGACTGGATGAACGTCATTTATCATCCACAATTCATCAGTTCTCTGCAATCGAAACACCGGATGAATATTACTTCGACTTATCTGTCAGGATTTGACACCGTGCAACGCACACACATTAAACAATAGCCATAATCGTCTAAGTTGTGAAATCTTCCTACCAAACTCATCTGTTAACTTTTATATATCCCGAACTTTTAGAAGAAGTGGATGAATATGACGCATCGAATGAATTTTCATCCTATGCAGAAGGCCGTGCCCCAGACTAAAGCCAGAACAGATTTGGCCATAATAGCCAGCCATCACCATGGGAAAAAGAGCGTCGGCTCTCTCTCTCTCTCTCTCTCTCTCTCTCTCTCTCTCTCTCTTCTCTCATCATGATCACAGCCCTGTAGATGCTCGCCAACTGACGTCCTGAAACAATTTATGAGTTCCGTTTATCGTTGGCATCCCAACCTGAGAGTTTTTCCTCTATTTTTTTGTCCCCCAGTTTTTCCCCCTTTTGGCTTAAATACACCAATTTAATCATTACGACCGCTTCGTTACTCTTAAACACTTTGCATCGTCTGTGATACGAGGTTCTGCATCAATACTCAGCAAATGTTGAATGATATCTGCATTAATTCCTCCCTTTCTTTCTTTCCTTCTTTATATATATATATATTATATATATATATATATAATATATATATATATATAAACTATATACATATATGTATATATAATATATATATTATACATGCATCAATCATAAATATATAAATGTAGTTTTGTGATATGAGCACCAACAAGCCAAGTTCGGCAAAACTGGCATTTAATGTAAAAGCTGGAAGTTGCAAACGAGAGGAAGAGTCGACGAGGGCAAAACATCTGGAGGTGGTCTACTATAGAGAGAGCGAGAGCAGGGAAAGGCGCCGAGGGTGAGAAAATTCGACTTAGAAGAAGAGCAATTCAAGAACGCTGATCTGAGGAGCGTTGCGAGGGACGGGACGGGACGCTGCTGCTGCCTTGGCTCACGAGAGATCGGTCACAGAGCAGAGGAGGAGGAGGAAGAAAGGATTGCGGAGAGTAAAAGTCAAGAGCTGAAACAGGCAGAGCTAATTGGATAAACGGCGAATAATTCAGTGGAGAAAAACAGTGATGTCATGTTCTCAGACATCTCAACTACCCTCAGCTTTGTTTGCGTTATCAGGGATTGAAACTGAGGGTAAGTAACATGGTGTGCCGAATGCAGTACTTCAGCTTGACTCACTGACGTTCAGAACGTCTGGTACCATTAATTCCAATGAATTACCTATACGTCACGTCTGTGAAGAAGGATATGTGATTACGTACTGGGGAAGAGGGTAAACTTTTTTCCCTCTCTTTCGCATCGGTGACTCAGTGACTTCCGCTGATAAATTCGTCAGAGCATTGTCTACAAAGTACACGTCGTTTTAATATATTGATGGAAACAGTCTTCCTTTGTTCTGCCAAGATCAACAAAGTGCGACCACGTAACATCACCCGCCCCGACATTCTTCGGACTTGTCGGTCCAGTGCGTTTGTTTCCCCCTACCATTAAGCTGTGTAATTCTCAATCTGTTTTCCTCAAGCCATATACCCTTCCCTCTTGTAGGAGTCGAATTTATCGTTTCATTTATGACGGCCCTCTCCTCCTCCTCCTCTCGCTCTCTCCGGGCTAGACACGGACACCGAACTGTCCGTTCCTCTGTCCTCCCATATTGTGGGTAAGTGAAACATTTTCTCTAAAAAGTACAATCGTCTTCCTTCTTAGTGGATCCTGACTATGAGATGCTTTTAAGTCAAACTAAGAGTGAGTCTTATTCACTTTTCAAGAGGCAACGATGCAATTAGTCATCAACGAATGGATTCTGTCTTTTTAGAGAGCCGTATTTAGTTTTCAAGAGAGGCATCGATGCAATTAAAGTCAACTAATGGATTTCCTTTTCAAAAAGTTAGATGCAGTTCAACTGTGCGTACAGATTCTCTCTGGAAAGCAATATAAAATTATAAATTTAGGCAGCAATCACTCATTTTTTGTGTTTCTTGAACTGGGTTTAAGGTCTTTACCTGTACAGTGAGGTAGTACCAAAAGTTTCCACTCTACAGTGAGAGCTACACAGTATTTTGTTTTTATTCAAAGAAAGCGATGTTAGTCTTCTCGGTTATTCTATAACAACAATGTGAGGTCTGAAAATTGAGCTTTTAAAAATCTTATTCCCCTTTTGTAGGGACAAATAACAAAAAAGCTTTGGTTACTCCAAAGATATAAAATATTTCCTTATTTCTGAGTTTTCAGATTAGGACTATGTATTTCCACTAACTTAAAACACAATGTACTTAAAAAAAAAATTTTTTTCCTTTTAGACTTATCCAAAACCTAAAAATAATCGCTGCCAGCCCAAGTTACCAAACTCCACAGTAGGTCTTAGCTCTTCTCTGTATCTCTCCTATATTATTTACCTATCTAGATTACATCCTAGGTTATTTTCTAAAGTTACTCTTTCGTTATAATATAATTCTTCGATTTTTGAATCAGCGTCAACAAGTAAAAGACCAGATGTATCAATGAAAAATCTGGATTCACAATTTCTTTTCTCCCAAGCTCACTGATGAACCTTTCACTTTTGAAGACAAATCTCACCTCACTGCAAGAGTTCATCTCCGCAAGGTTCTTCCCAGTGTTATCACTCCTAGTTTTATAAACCTATCAATTCGCCCCTAGTTTGACGAACTGGCGTAGTCTTTTTTTCCTCATTCTGAGAAAATATGCTTCCAAGAGTTTTTGATATAATTCATAGCTTCTAATGAGCTCATCTTTTTGTTGAAATTATGTTGGAAAATCTGACAACGATGATAACTGAAATTTTGATATGTTATCGAGTATCAAAAACTGAGACACTTTACCTGGTAAACTTAAACAGGTAAAAAATAGGCCGAAGTTTCGTCGGCGTAATCCAGTTTTCTGTACAGCGTATAATGTTGTATGAAACTCTCAGCCACGGCCCATGAAACTCTCAGCTGCGACCCATGAAACTTTCAGTCACGGTCCGGTGATGGCCTGCGTTGTCATCTATAGTGGTGACAGACGCACGATCATATCTAATTTAGAAAAACTACTGAGGCTAGAGGGCTGCAATTAGGTATGTTTGATGATTGGAAGGTGGATGATCAACATACCAATTTGCAGCCCTCTTTTACTGAAAAATAATACTTAAAAAAAATGGGCCCGTTCGTCAAAACAGGAACGAATTATGCAACTTTTCTCTCTTGTCAACTACGGATAATTACATAGCCACCAACTCCAAACCCATCACAACAAAGATTAAACTTCTCCCAGAATCTTCTTTCGCTTTCATTCATTCTCCTTTTCTATATCTGGACTTGGCTTCACAAACCACAATAGTCTTTTTGATACCATAACACTTGCTGCCAGTCGCTGCTCGCGCCAGTCTAACACAGCAGGCATAATCAACCTTTGTCCTTCTCAGCTTCTGTCTTTTAAACGTGTTCACCAGCAAATACTTTTCGTATGTTTTTAACTCTATTCAATGAACTGCCTGCACGAAAACAATGTCACAGGTTTAATGCCATGGAGAGAAGAGAGAGAGAGAGAGAGAGAGAGAGAGAGAGAGAAGAGAGAGAGAGAATAGTGGGCACCCAGTCATATATTAGTAAGATTGTTAGGCTACAATCTATTATTAAGAGATCATATATTGTTTTGCAAGTAAAGAGAGAGAGAGAGAGAGAGAGAGAGAGAGAGAGAGAGAGAGAGAGAGAACTAGTAGTGATGATGACAGAAAGAAGAAACCTATACGAGTTAGTTTAAAAGAAAGTGTTTCTAAATTTATTTAAGTTCACAAAATAGCAACTTGTTACCAAGAGAACTCACGGCTAGCCGACTTGATTTTCCTTTGAAATTTTAACAAAGCTAACTGGAACCGTCAGCCGGATCGGCTTTTCATACGGTGATGGACTATAATCTGTGAGACTGAAGAATATGCCCCCAGCTGTTAAAGAACTATGTTACTAGTAACCATAAATAATTCTGGCTTTCATCCATCTTTTAGAAGGTACGGTTGCATCAATCACCCATAGACTCTTTTTGTCACTACTCACGCCATCGTTGCCAATGTAGTGGAGCTTCCCACATACGCCGATGCATTTACAAACTGTTTCCATGAATTCAAGTTGTCATAGTAATGCAATAATGGTAAAATTGCTCTAATATGTATATACACTACAAATAGATACGCTAATTTCACTTATTTCCCCGGTTTTGTGTAAGTCTTATACCCAGTTTGGAGGGTAAACACATACCAATTGGCAACGGTGACTCACGCTAAAATGTCTCGTACCGTATTTTCATTTAAGGGAAGAAAGTTGTCTAACTATAAGTGGGAATCTAATATCTTGATTGGCTCCCAATGAAAACAAGTAAAAAATGCGCCCAAGTTTCTTCGAGTTTTCTGAACAGCATATAATCAATGGACACCGAAAACAAATCTATCTTTCGGTGGTCTCGGTAAAATGCTGTATGAGCCGCGGCCCATGAAACTTTGACCACAAGAGAAGAGCCGGGGAATTATAGACCTATCTGCCTAACGTCGGTCGTTTGCAAGATTTTTGAGTCCATAATTGCAGATCAAATGGTGGATCACACAGATAGAAATAATTTGTTGTTAAACATCCAGCACCGTTTCAGACGAAACAGATCCTGCCTATCAAACCTCTTGGAGTTTTTTCTTAACATGCTTCGTATTTACGACAGTAGTAGAGCAATAGATATACTCTACTTAGATTTCCAAAAGACCTTTGACAAAGTCCCACACAAGAAACTGATGACAAAAAAAGTTAGAGCTTTAGGAATTGTAGGAGAAACAGCAGACTGGGTCGAAGACTGGCTAACTTATAGAAGTCGTAATAAAAGGTGAAGAATCAGAATGGGTAGATGTAACAAGCGGAGTTCCCCAGGGTTCTGTCCTTGGCCCTCTCTTGTTTTTTATTTACATTAATGACACTGATGTAGGTCAAATTTGCAGATGACACCAAACTAGGTGTAAATGCAGCAGACCCAGATGCAGTGGAAAGTTTCAGAAATGATCTAATGAAAATAGGAGAGTGGTAAAAAAAAAACTGGTAAATGCCTTTTAACGTAGATAAGTGTAAAGTGTTACAAATAGGAACAAACAACCCTCATGCCAGCTACATGCTGCTTGGAATGACGTAAATAGTGTAGAACAAGAGAAGGACCTTGGAGTCATTATTACCAAGGACTTAAAATCCACAAAACAGTGCATAAAAGCAGAAAAGAAGGCACAGATACTAGTGGGTTACATAAAGAGGCAGTTCAAATACAGAAACAAGGAAACGGTGCTGCAGCTCTACACATCAATAGTTAGATCCCATCTTGAATATGCAGTACAGTTTTGGTCACCAACACTAAGAAAAGACATAAATAGATTAGAAGGAGTACATGCAGAAGCCACAAAATTAATTCCATCCATCAGGCAAAAAGGTTACCGAAGACGACTAGAGAGCCTGAACATGTATGGCTTAGAAACACGACGGTTGCGAGGACAATTAATAGAAACATTTAAAATACTGAAAGGCATAACAACAAAATTACACAGTAACCTATTTACATTAAACAAAAACCAGACCAGAAATAATGGATGGAAACTAGAACTGAAGCGATACAACACATCCCATTGTGGGAACTTCTTTACATACAAGATATGTGACACGTGGAATAAACTGCCACCAGAACTTGTAAACAGCAACAGTGTGGAAGAGTTTAAAAGAAAGCTAGACAGAATCATTAGGACACTGTGAATGCACAGTGAAACCTGCTTCTACAGATAAGTGAGCACACGATGTCTCCTCGGATGGACTAACAAATCTTTGAGACATCCTAATCCTTGCAACTCCTTTTAACGTGTTGGTCTGTTCTATATCTTGCCTAAAACACAATTACAGCTAATTTTAACCTTAATTTTAATTATAGCTAATTTTAACCTACAGAGGCTTGAGGGCTGCAATAAAGTATGTTTGATGATTGGAAGTTAGATGATCAACATACCAATTTGCAGCCCTCTAGCCTCAGTAGATTTTACGATCTGAGGGCGGACAGAAAAAGTACGGACGGACAGACAAATAGTCATCTCAATAGTTTTCTTTTAAAAGAAACTAAAAAAAAAGGCAGTTTCTGTGAACGGAACAGTATATTCGCTTCATTCCTTAGGTACATAACTAGTGAACAGGAGACCTTCCAACACTCATGAGAAATGTTTTTGGCGATTTTCAACAATTCTAATATTCTTGATCCTTCTACGCTCTACCCCTGTAACTTGATCTTCACGTAAATTCTCGACTTTTACGCAAAACCTGCAGGATTTTTCATTTATCAAAAGTCAAAGAGATTATTCTATTTTGTGTGTTAGTAAATGCCTGTTGAATCTTCCTTATGGAAGCACACAGCAATTCAACCTATTTCTTAAAGAGAGCGACCACCTCCATACCTCAAACAAGCATCTTACTTAGTAGATTCACATCAAACGTGCATTTGATGTCTACGCCAGTCCCTTACGACGCTCCTGATTGGCTGTTGATAATCCAGTCACAGGGCTGGAAACTCTCAGTCTCTCGAGAGAGTTCACATATGCAGAATCTATGTTCCACCTCTCCTGAGGAATACGTCTTTCAAAAGCATCCCTCGGGAGAGGTGGAACATGCCTATGTGAATCTCGAGAGAGACTGAGAGTTTCTAGCCCTGTGATTGGCTTATCAACGGCCAATCAGAAGCGTCGTAAGGGAAGGGCCTAGACATCAAATGCACGGTTGATGTGAATCTGCTAAAGTTCCACTTTCCTATTAATATATAAAATCAATTCTCTTTGGAGAACCGTTATATATGGGATGGGGAGACCAAGCTCTATCAAATGACCGATCTTCATTTTAAAACAATGTTAACTTATTCTCCCTGTGGCATTTTGGCAAAACTTTTAACTTCATTTTTGATATATTTGGCGTTTAGTTCTGTCAGCTAACCTCCCTTCATTATTTCTAACTTTTTATTTTACCACTTCCTGTATTATGGTACAATACCCGTCACCTGCGCTATTTCCTTTGGTGTTAAACATCGTTCTCTTCACACATTCTCTCCTCCAACTCATTCCCAATGTGCTTCTTTAGTCAATGTCCTTCTTCGCATTGCACCTACCCACATTTTTCACACTATCTCGATTTTTCTCCCTTCACCCACCATGTTACGTCAAGTTCAGTGAGCCTCCAGACATATTATGTCCAGTTTCTCCGTGCATTCTCCCACTCAATTCCCCTACTTTTTTTTTTATATGATTCAATCTCTCTTCTATTAACATTTTGGGCATTCACGTAATTTCAAAATTTCTTTTGGTGATGTCAATACAGAATGCTTTCCAGGCTTTTTTTTTCACTTCAATCTTATTATCACTTTAATTTTATATCAGTATAGCCATATTAGTATATATTCTATTGGAATACTCCAATTGAGGCTTAGTTAGGCATATCTTCCTGCTCTTTCTTGCTTTCTTCTTCTTCTTCTCATTCTCATCTCTCTCTCTCTCATCTCCGTCTCCTCTCTCGTCGTCCTCTCGAGGAGAGAGAGAGAGAGGAGGAGAGAGGCGATAGAGAAGAGAGGCCTAATTAATAATGTCAGTAAGAATGTTTTAGGATCATTACTGATTTGTTAGTAAGAATGGGGCAAGATAACTTGCGTAATGAAGGTAGCTATAAATCTTCTTTCTTCTTCTTCTTCTTCTTCCTAGATAGAGAGAGAGAGAGAGAGAGAAGAGAGAGAGAGAGAGAGAGAGAGGCTAATAATAATGTCAGTAAGAATGTTAGGTCATTACTGATGTTAGTAAGAAGGGGCAAGATAATTGCGTGATGAAGGTGAGATTATATATAATACGCACACATATGTATGTATGTGTGTGTGTGAGTGTGTGTGAACCCAATTTTTATGTCATGAAGATTGTTAGGTTACATACTACATATGGCATATTCATTGATTATTTTTGTTGAGAGAGAGAGAGAGAGAGAGAGGAGAGAGAGAGAGAGAGAGAGAGAGAGAGAGAGAACGATTAATGATATCAATAAGACTGTTTAGTTGGTTAGTTAAATACATGTGTGTGTGTATGAGAGAGAGAGAGAGAGAGAATAACCAATAGTGATATCAATAAGACGGTTTGGTTAAATACGTGTGTGTTGTGTGTGTGGTGTGAGAGAGAGAGAGAGAGAGAGAGAGAGAGAATAACCAATAGTGATATCAATAAGACTGTTTGGTTAAATATGTGTGTGTGTGAGAGAGAGAGAGAGAGAGAGAGAGAGAGAGAGAGAGAGAGAGAGAGAGAGAGAGAGAATAGTGATATCAATAAGACTGTTTGGTTAAATACATTTGTGAGAGAGAGAGAGAGAGAGAGAGAGAGAGAGAGAGAGAGAGAGAGAGAGCAAATAATGATATCAATAAGACTGTTTAGCTGGTTGGTTAAATACATGAGAGAGAGAGAGAGAGAGAGAGAGAGAGAGAGAGAGAGAGAGAGAGAGAGAGAGAATCTTAATATAAGGTATATATTTACCAGAGAGAGATAGGGATAAAATGCAATTTTGGTTGCTTTATGGTAAATTGGTGAAGTAAAAAAATATAAATAAATAAAAAACTACTGCGAAGTTTCAGCAAGCATTTTTAGGAAGCCAACATCGTCTAATAACGGGATGTTTCGGTGCTCCCTGGTATTCAGACATCATCATCCAATATTCAAGAACCCTTGTGCCAAAAAGGCCTTCTGGTATAAACACTGTGTGTGTTTGTGTGTGTGTGTGTGTGTGTGTGTGTGAGAGAGAGAGAGAGAGAGAGAGAGAGAGAGAGAGAGAGAGAGAGAGAGTCAGTAAATTATTCCACAGAGAACGACCCTTGCAGGCACAAGGCAGGCTTAAATTCATCAAAATAACACCACATACAAGCAGTCGTGTATAGAAACTATCAGTGCTCTCACTCTGTACCCAAAACGTCCTAAGAATGAAGAATCAATCTTTCACTAATTTCTCTACAGGGAATTGCCAGTTCATGCTACCCTTAACAATGTTTTTTTTTTAAAGTTACTGTTCCCTTATTTCCTACAGTTAAAACCATTCTCTCTAAGCTGAAATAGAGGGTTTTGTGATGTGAAATGTTTACAGTTGATGAAAATCCAGATTTACGTCTAATTCACTTATAAAATAACAGTTTGTTTGCATGTTGTTCTTACACGTACAGTACATCCTACTATAATAAAGAGACTGTTTATCTCTTTTTACTAGCTGCCAGCAGCATCATTGGCCAAAACGTGGTCACTGTAATCGACAATAAATGATCTCATTTCGACTCGGGTTTAAAGAAGAACATTTGTTACTCTGAGCCACTTAAAATGCTTGGCTTGTTACCAACAACTGGGTCCAGGGCTTGCAAATATTTGCATATATTAAATGTCTATAGCACGCATTTTGCAAATATAAGCCTATACTGCCCTCATAATATATATTGCATTAATTGCATGTATGCAAAATGAATGTCATAAAGTGTATGGATACATACTACTGATATCAAAGCAGCTAACAAAAACTTTATACTAATAAATTTCGGCTAAGTCACCAAATACAACACAAAAAATAAATGGTTTCATTGATTCCCTTGACTGTAACACATTAGTTTGTGCAGCTAAGTATCTAAATACCATTTCATTCTGATACGACGTTCAAACAATTACATCAACAAACATGTGAGAAAGGGATTATCCGGCCGGCCACCCCCTAACTCCCAACCACACAAAAAAGTTTTAAGTGAGCCTACGACCATAAAATCCAGGCAATCACCCAGCCCAGAAAATGTTCCAAGTATTGAACTAATGACGCCTGTAAGAAAATGAACAGGAAGGCGTCAGTCAGCCTTGAATGATCACTTAGCAGCCCTTGTGAACGGGGAGACTCGAGCCAGCAATACCGGAGGATGCTGCTCTTAATAATATTCCCTTTTGCATCCAACCCAGGACGACCTTACTCTGATCTATTTTTAGTCGTCCATAACCGATGCACGAAACACGTTCCACGCATTCGCACGACTTTGGTAAATCGTCACATTTTGAAAATGCTTGAAACTTAATGGAAACAAATCATACAGAGGCTCCCCAGTAGCAGCATCAAGCATCCAGATAAAAAAAGGAGGGAAAAAAAAAAAAAAGACAGGAATTTGGCATCGTGCAGAGATAATGCCAGGCTGCTGTGAACCGCGATGCTGATATGTAATCAAACAAAGGAAGTACTTGTAAGATCTGTATGCAGGTTTTAAGTCCAAGTAATCATTAAACATTGCCACATCACGCAGTTTTCCGAGATAGGCCGCCCATATCTATGGACGACCAATCGACGAATTAGTCCACATCAAGGGGGAGGAGCATCCTCACAAGGGGCGGGGATACAGCTGGTGGGTGGAGTCGAGATAAGCCGGGGGAGGAGTTAGGCTCAGCTACTGACATCAACAGTAGGCCAGGAGAAAGAAACCTCAGCTGGTGAGGGGAGTGCAGCCAACTGTCCCTTGCCAACGTGTCGTCAGTCCACAGACACGGCCGAGGCTGATTGTTATTTCTGTTCAGTTGAAGAAACAAAACGACAGCCGTCTGGCATTGCAGGAGAGATAAGAGCATCTCAGATGAGGAGGACAGCAGCCTCTGAGACTCAAAGAGCTGACCAATTTGCAGTGAGGAGGGTAATGACTGGGCAGGCGCCGCAGGACACCTTGGCCTTGCGTGCACAGCCAAACAGTAGCCCGGCGGAGCGTGTCAGAGCCCGCCGGTGTAGGTCGTGACTCGAAGGGCACTTGGGGTGTGAGAGACCTTTTACATTCCAGTCTTTGGACAATGGCGAGATAGAGATATTGTGGCTGTCTTTCAAGATGCTTTATACTCACTGAAAAAGGTCTAAGGAATATTACCGATTTTTAATAATAGTAATGTTGATGTTATTACTTTGTGCACACAAAAAGAGAGTATAAATAACATTTTCCTGATTCGTGCAAACTGACAATACAGTATTTCCTATCATGATGAGAAATGCCATTTGTTGCATACCTCGTTGTTCAAATTTGACATGAATGCCCCCGTCAATATACAAGAAAAATTCCAGACGAACTTTTTCATCCGAGTCTTCGGATTTCCATCAGTTTGTTAACTTGTACAATCTGGCCTCCCAAGAGCACTTTAAGTTTGATAAAAATAGATTTCTAAAATTTATCGTTAGTATGAGAACCCGATGTCTAATTTTCCACACGAAAATAATGCAGAAGTTAATTCTGTAAAAATCACAATAAATAACTTCAGAGATAAGTTGACACTGCTTTAAAGCTCTACTTAATTCACTTTCATAGAACACATCAGGCCAAAATTAACTTTGCAATTAATACTGGGACATGGAACCGATCTCCAGAGCAACCTATCCTCTCTCTCTCTCTCTCTCTCTCTCTCTCTCTCTCTCTCTCTCTCTCTCTCTCTCCGGATGGGAAAACACTGCTCTGGCGTCACCCTCACCGCCCACTTCACAAGCATCGCCCGAAGGCTTTAGCAGATCTCAACGAGGACCATTAACGACCTCGTTCATTCCCAAACGTCAACAATAGTTTCTCAGTCTGGCCCCAGACTCTGTTTCCCCCCTTTTTTTAATATTAAAAAATAACTAATCAAATTAATCTTTACCCCAGCATCGTCGATCTCTTTTCAAAATTACCTAAAGACAACTGAGACGCTGCTATATGTAATGAAAATTAATTTTAATACAAAAAGAAAGATTTCATTCTCATGCCATCTATCGCCAGCCTTCGAGCGCTAATATAAAACACAGGCAAAATTCAAGGGTAAAACAAAATTTATTTCCAGTCAAATATGACATCAAACTTCAATAGGAAGCCGTTTCACAACTATCATTCGCGAACACTCAAGCATTACTAAGAGGGCGGAATTTTTATGAAGTAAGAAAAGATTATACTAGCATCCCTCTATAGGATATAATTGAAAAAGAAAGAATATACACTGAAAAACGAACTGCATTAATACGCCAACAGCTATTTATAAATTAGGGTCAGAAGATTTTCAACACTAAAAGAGATGATATTGACTCATTAAGAATAATGAAAATTTAACTATGTCATTGGACCAGCAAAAATAAAGCATGCAATTATTTTTAGATATCAAACGTACTTTACCAGCTTTCTGTAACTTCTTAAAACAGTGGTGTTTGTCACGCCAGTTTATGATAATAACCAATCAATAAATGAATGCCAGAAAGTATACATCTAGCCAATTCATAGCATCCACAATCACCATAGCCGGAAAGGACACAATGCGCCATGTACAACTCCGGCCAGCACACGGTTCAAGCTGAAATGCCAGAGCAGCTATAAATGGACTGGAATGCTGGCCATACATTGCTTTATGCAGCAACTCCAAAACTAAGACTGGAAAGGCCTTGCCAGAAAACAGTCCAAAAAACAGAGCCTTTTCAAAAGGGCTTTTCAAGACCCATTCCACAGAAGTTGGAAGAACGCAAAAATTATGTTTCAAATGACACGAAATTGAAGCAGAACAGTACCCAATATCTCTTTGCGATAATGTAGATTTAATTATAGGTATCTTGAGATATTACAAGGGTGTTTAAAAAAGCCATCACTTCTCACTAGCTTTGTTTTATTCCATCTCAGGTAATCAATAATCTCATGAGGTTCTCTGCCGTGACAAAATAGAATATAAATTCTCTCTCTCTCTCTCCCTCACACACACACAGCACATATATATATATATATATATATATATATATATATATAGTATAATAGATATTATTTAATAATATATATATATATCTATATATATATATATATATATATATATATATATATTATATATATATATATAGAGAGAGAGAGAGAGAGAGAGAGAGAGAGAGAGAGAGAGAGAGAAGGCAATATGTAAGCCTATATATTTTTCATGTTTATATTATATAACAACGACATTACTTGAGAAATTTCCCCCCCACGTTTAGATTTCGCGGTGCCTATCTGCAGGACGACTCAGGTTCGAATAGTACGGGAGGACGGATGGACGAGAACGCTCCATTATACCAACTGCGACAATTCTGTCTCAGTAAATAATATGTACTGCAGTTAATCGAATGTAGGTGTCGGTACACCTCACTGCAATGGACTTCCTAAGGAACTAAGGAATGGATGGTAAAAACACCTTTACTAACCGAGTCACCTCCTTTATATATATATATATGTGTGTGTGTGTGTGTGTGTGTAACTAAGTGCACCTGTCTGTTTACAACATCTCGACAGCATTATTAAAGCAAATAAAAAAAGCAATAATTAATCAGATCAGGTATGGAAACGATTTACCAATAAATAATCTCACCAAAGAAGTCCATCCCATAGCGTAAGACACTAAAGCATATACTACACAGGTTTAACCAACATACGGGGCGAACACTCCAAACACACGGCCATACGGATGGAAACAGTAGCGCCTGGCGTTGCTCTCTCTCTCTCTCTCTCTCTCTCTCTCTCTCTCTCTCTCTCTCTCTCAGGAGGTTGTATTTCTCTCCCCGCTTACAATCCCCACCTATAATAATGCTGTTTTTGAAGGCAACAGCAGAAAGAGCGCTCTCTCTCTCTCTCTCTCTCTCTACTTACACCCCTTCCCCCCAAATACATTTTTTGAAAAGGACAGCAGAGAAGGGAGCGGGGAGGAAGGGGGAACGGGAGAAGGGTCAGCAGGAAAGGGGGAAGGGGAGAAGGGTTCAGCAGAGACGGGGCGGGGTGGGGAGGGGAGGAGGGGGATAAAGAGAGGCCTTTATGAACATCCACAATATGCATTTTTAATCAAGGCATTCCGGATGTTAGAGTCTGTAGGCCACCATTCAAACAGAGAGGGTCAGGGGGAGTGAGGGAGGAGGAGGGGTAGATGACAGCAGGGAGAACTAATAACACAATGGGACCTAGAGGGGGACGCCCAAATATGAAGGGGACATGCGAGCCACAGAAACAAGAATAACAGAGAGAGAGAGAGAGAGAGAGAGAGAGAGAGAGAGAGAGAGAGAGAGAGAGAGTATATGCTGGCATCGAGAATGAGAGAGAACGAGAAATAAAGATGCATTTGCGATTAAAAAGACGATGTGGCACAGCAATAAAAGAGAGAGAGAGAGATGTATTTGCGATTAGAAAGACAATAAGGCACAGCAAGAAAGAATAAAGAAATACCTGTGATGAGAGAGAGAGAGTGAGAGAAGAGAGAGAGAGAGAGAGAGAGAGAGAGAGAGGAGGGGGCCAGGGGGCGTCGCCCGAGATCTCACATATACGGCGGCACCGGAATAAGGAGAGAGAAAATGAGAGCGAAGAAGAAGACCAGGAGGAAAGTCAAGGAAGGAAAACACAATGACTCATATGGAGTTGGAGCGAGAAGAGTCGTATGAAATGAAGATCTGCTTCTCTCTCTCTCTCTCTCTCTCTCTCTCTCTCTCTCTCTCTCTCTCTCTCTCTCACTGGATCATTCATTTAATCTTTCATGCGAAAGTCCCATGGCACAACTTTTATTATTATTATTATTATTTATAAGAATAGTAATTGCATTAGACTGTTACTTCAATTATTATTATTATTACTATTTTTATCAATATTACAATTCCGCAGTCACTCGATGGGACGAAAATACAGGTGTACAAGAATACCCATCAAAAAGAAAGAAAGAGAGAGAGAGAGAGAGAGAGAGAGAGAGAGAGAGAGAGAGAGAGAGAGAGAGAGAGAGAGAGAGAAGGGACAAACACACAAGAGGATAAATAACACACATTTGTAACAACACAGTGAATATATATATATATATATATTAATATATAATATTATATATAGTTATACTATTTATATTTATAATATATATATATATCTATATATATATGTATATAATATTATCCATTAAAATAATATATGATCAGCGTGACTCAAAAGAAGTTCTCAAGAAAATTCTAATTGCTTCCTTTGTTAGTAAAAAAAAAAAACGGGAGATCTTCCTGTGAGAAATGAACGACTCTGCATCTTGAGCTTTCCCGACTCCATTTCATTTTTTTTCTTAATATTTCCCAACAGCCTGAGACTTTTGATTATTAGTTAATAAACTCTTGATTCCTGAAGTGAAATCAATCAAGATTTTTTATATCTGAATAGTAAAATTGTATTATCAAGCCGCTTGATTTCACAAAAGTTACTGCTACTTACCTCATTGAATTCTCAACTAATAATATTTTTACTAGAATTTCTATTGATGCTTCCTGACAGTAAGTTAGTACATTTGTACGGGATTTTCCAAGCCTAAGCGAGGAAGAAATACGAAGAGAATGTTGTCCATGAACCACAGCAATATGTAAAAATTAATCCAAAAGAGTGAAACCTTTCGAAGAAGGTATAAACCACCATCCACTTCGTATTTATAGACTAATACTCGTGCGTAACAGACCAGTCTTGAATGCCATTATCATCTGTAAACGACTTATCACTCCCAGTCATCAGTACTAGCGACATACGTTTCAAACTGCTCCTTCACTAATAGTAATATCAAACATATAGTAGAGCCACGGTCCAGATATAAAATTATATATATATATATATATATATATATATTATATATAGATTTAATATAATATATATAATATATATATAGTATATATATGTACATATATGAAAATATATCATTTGGGAGGATAGAGTGAATTTAGATATTAAAGGACATTTGTAGCTTGAATGATATATAAATGAATCACGGTTCGATGTGATAATTATTCATATATATATATATATATATATATATATATATTATATATATGTATATATATTATATATATATATATAATTATCACATCACCGTCACTCAATAAATTATTCGAGCTACAAATGTCCTTTAATATCTAATTCGCTCTACCTCGGAAATTAAATATATTTTCATATATGTAAACCGAGGGGAAATTTTTTTTAGTTGATAATAACTTCTTTCTCTCGTGGGTTCGAACCAGCGCCCATTTAAAACAGTGTTTTAATGGACCTTTTATACTTGAGACGTATCCTGTTTTAACAGTATCTATATATATAGATATATATATATATATATATATATATATATATATATATATATAATATATATACACATACATACATACATATACACGTGTAAGTGCTTAGACTGCCAGAGCCAAATAAATCCTTAGATGCAAATAAAGATTGCTGAAGCAAAAAAGCCAGTGGATATTATATGATTAAATTCTGCCAAAACAAGAGGGCAAGTCGGTATAATTAACGAGTGTGAGCGCAAGGAAACCAGAAGGTATATCACGTTTCAACTTCAGAAAGAAGGGGGGTGTACAATTGATTGATTGACTGAATATGAAATTCAGGTCTTGAGGACCAAGAGCCGAAACTCATCAGAATTATTCGGCGCCCTAATGAAGATGAAATATATAGATTAGAATGATTAACTACGAAGATGTGAATGATAACAGTGCTCAAATATGAACGTAAAAAGTGAAGAATGATGGTTGATAAAAAAAATAATGATAATCATAGAAATATTATATTTAAAAATATATACTTTATAAAATAAAAATGACTAAAATCTTTACTAAGGAGGGATGTGAAGAGAAGATCGTTAAAAACAAAGATAGCTGGCATATTCGCATAAGCCAAGACATTTAGGATACACACATAAATAAGTCTACATAAGAAAAGGCAATTCAGCTACTCAACGGAAATCTGCATAAGATAATTAGAAGATACACATAAAGCAACGTAAGATGCACCACAGCAAATAACAGGAAAATCCACAAAGGCAAAGCAAGCCAAAGTGATAGGTGAGGTGAGCATAACCAAGGGCCACAGGAGATGGAACAGCTAATAGAATACTGCAGAAACCGCAACACATTCTGCTAACAACGACTTTAACCAAACATACACCAAAGAGAAGCTACAGTCGGATTACAAAAGAAGAACGAATCCCTCTCTATCATGCAGCGCTCTGCCTTCTTTTAAAAGCTTCAATAAGAACTGGGAAAACTCGTCCCACAAATCGAGAGAGAGAAACCAATAGGCCTGGGATAACCTACCATTATTTATGTGGGACTGCCATCGAACCAATACCTCGTCCGTATGTTTGTTTGTTTGCTTGTATGGTGTTTTCACGTTGCATGGAACCAATGGTTATTCAGCAACGGGACCAACGGTTTACGTGACTTCCGAACCACGTCGAGAGTGAACTTCTGTCACCAGAAATACATATCTCTCACACCCCCAATGAAATGCCCGAGAATCGAACTCGCGGCCACCGAGGTGGTACGCCAACACCATACCGACCACGCCACTGAGGCGTTGCCTCGTCCGTATGAAGCAACCTCTTTAGAATAGCCCCTCTGGAGTTGCAGAGAGAGAGAGAGGAGAGAGAGGGAGAGAGGGAGAGAGAGAGAGAGAGAGAACCTAACTGTGGGAGTGAACAGCGCAACAAGTCAAAGTTAAAGAAGCTGGACAGCCGAGCAAGAAAGAAACCAAAGGGAACAGATGAAAGTCCAACGGCGCAAAGTCATGCAGTTAGGGTCCATGGGAAGCTGCACGATACATCCAATACTGCCTACGGTGTGCCCGCCAAGGCACATTTTCGGTAGCACCACCCATCGGGATGATGAATAAATGAACCCTACCGTAATAATAACAATAAGATTACAATGCATTCGGGTGCTGGTAACTGCAAAAAAAAAAAAAAAAAAAAAAAAAAAAAAACTCCCACTTGACTTGCAATCATATGTTTAATCGTGTACGCTTCGCCATGCATAAAATAAAATAAAACCATTCACTATAATGCAAACCAAATTAATATTCTCAAAGAGAATATGGTTCACACACACACACAACAATTTCTGCTCTTCTTTCCTAGGCACGAAGTTAAGAAAAAAAAAATAGCATAATTTTAGCAGCTGTAAAAGTCTCTGAATTTTAAGTTCTGCATGATTTATGGAGGTGCTGTCACAATTTTCTGAGATGAAGGATAAAATATTCTTATTGAATCAACGGTAATATAAGAACGCCTGGCCAAGTGGAAGCTTCCATCAGATGCAATCCTCCAAAAGTAAAATGATAAAGTCCGAACAGAAACGAACGGATAGTTAGATGAAGTATAATCTTCAAAAGTTAAAAGGCATAAGACGATGAACTGATGGAAAACATGCAGCTAAAGACAAATGGCGCTTCTAAGTCCTCAAGTCTCGTCGCTCGACAATTTACCATAAAGCTGTCTATAAAAACGTCTACTTCAACACATCAAAATAAATCTAAAAAAAGAAATAAAAGGGGGAGGAAAAATGATTACAAAAGAGTTTTGAAACAAAACGTTTTCGCCTGCAAAACATCGACGTTTTTCCATTTATTTTGCCATTAGGAAAAATATTTATTTCTGACAGAATGAGGTACATTCGAGACAGCATCATAAAAGTGGAAAGTGAAAAATGCAGAGCACCAGACAAAAGTTTAAAAGTATACCAAGATGTGGTGCAGGACTCTGGGAATAAAAGAAAATATATATCGAGTGAATCTGGTTTCATCAACGTTGAGAGAGAGAGAGAGAGAGAGAGAGAGAGAGAGAGAGAGAGAAGGAGAGTGAGAGAGAGAAGAGAGAGAGAGAGAGATGAAACTCACACAGATGGGGTACCAGAAAAAAAAGTGAATAGGGGCAGGTGGTAGGGGACCAACAAGGAGCAGAGGGGCACAGCGACAGAGGCAGGCGGGCATGGGCATGGGCAGGGGCATGGTATGGTATGGCATGGCATGGGAGGGGGCGGGGGGCAAAAGGGTTCTTCGGTTAGGGATGCCGGGCACGGAGGCTTGTGGCCGCAGCTCCCAGCTTGATGACCCAGTCGAAATTACAGCGACAAGCCCCGGGCTCCGCCGAAGCCGAGATAATTGGCCTTTCGTACTGTTAACTGGTCACCAAAACACCACCCAATATTATAAGCAGATGCCATTTGCAACATGCTATCGCCCGCAACGGGGGAAAAAAAAAAAAAAAGTCCTCCACACAAACTCTGAGAGAAGGATATTTCAAGTCTTACTATTTCTGTCGTTAGGCGTCTCAAGCGGTCACCATCCGACGAAATCTGTCTTAGTCAGACCAATCACCCTCGCACGGATGATGGCTGGGGTGACCGCAACTTCCTCTGATTGCATGCGAGTAATGAATATGCTGATGGTAAGTATCCATTGCGCCTCCGGCCACAAACACAGATATGCTGCTGAGCTATGCCTCTTTGGGAGGCAGCAGGAGAGGCAATCACATCTTCACTCGCCACCTTTTATTTGGCAGAAAAAAAGAAAGAAAGAAAAAAGGACTCTACAGCCACAGATTTGGTTAGGCGCGAAATCAACTATAAATGGAGAGAGAGAGAGAGAGAGAGAGAGAGAGAGAGGGGAGGATGAGAGAGAAATGGAAGAAGAACGAAGGGAGAGGGAGAAGAGTAGGAGAGAAGAGGCGAAGGCTGGACATTACCGTTAAGCTGCAACTATTGACGTTTTCATGGACCTATCGATTGTCAGGAAAGTACTCTCGTTCCTGACACCTAAGAAATTAATGCAAGTACAAACAAACGAATAAACGGAATTACATTAGTCTTACAAATGGTATTACCTCGTCAAGACCCTTCTCGGTGTAATCATAATTATAACAGGATACTTTTTGACCGAGTACTGATCATCACGTTTGATGTTCTCTCTCTCTCTCTCTCTCTCTCTCCTCTCTCTCTCTCTCTCTCCCACGACAGTTGGTAAACAACCAGGTACCTAATTCACTCTCTACGTCAACAGAAGCTTAGTATGCTTTTAAAGAACAAGCCACATCATTAAATCATTCTGCAATACGATGATCGAACGCTGGTCGTTCAGTTGTGACCTGACCGTGATACCAATTCGGTGCAACGGAGAGAGAGAGAGAGAGAGAGAGAGAGAGAGAGAGAGAGAGAGAGAGAGCTATTTGTTATCCTTGCTCACACGCATCATATTGACAGTCAAACGCACAATTATTCTCATTTCCTCCTTACAACAATATTAATCTAATGTCGTGACCCCAGCAAACGAGGTAAAGCTGTGGTGAGCACATATTACATATAATTTGACTCTCCTGTCTGTCGGAGCTCGTGTCGAAGAAATTAAGCCCCGACTTCGCTGGCCAAATGAGGATCTTTAGCTGGGGAGGGGAAGAGGGAGGAGGATTAGGGTGAGGTGGAAGAGGGGGAAGAGGGGGAGGGGAATGCCATTTTGAAAGAGTTGCTCCTAATAATGCAAGGGATGGGGTTAGAGTATACTCGAGATGGTAGCAAAATGTAAAACTTCTTTGAAGAGGAAAAAAATGAAGAGCAGATAGCATTAACAATTGATCAGAAGACGAACGCGCCATAATACTGTT
This sequence comes from Macrobrachium nipponense, assembly GCF_015104395.2. Taxonomy (NCBI): domain Eukaryota; kingdom Metazoa; phylum Arthropoda; class Malacostraca; order Decapoda; family Palaemonidae; genus Macrobrachium; species Macrobrachium nipponense. Next base: position 12,592,400 of record NC_061095.1, on the reverse strand, counting down.
AAATCAACCCCATGTTTTGCCATTTATTTGATGAATTATTCTTTCTATTTTACACTAAAAACGCAAGTTACTTTTAATTCCTTTTCAACGATTTTTTTTATTTCGTTAACTCTTTTTCACTGTAGTTCAGGAACGATGTAAATTAAACAAGTATTTCAATGCAAATCCCTCTCGATAAAATAATACACGAGCATCAGGAACTTGGAGGGAAAAAACAAAAACATTAATTACTACAAATCCTGAAAAAAAAAATCAGAGGAGGCTTCACTCGAGAGCAACCAATGAAAAACGAAACAAGTTAACACGCATCAGTAATCTGCTGATGTGAATTCATTAATCTCGTTACCTGTTGATTAATTCCTAAACGGCTTCTCACAGGCCAATCTAAACTTAATGATCTCCAGTCGATGACGGGAAATACCTTTCGACGTTCGGCAGAACATGTGCGGTGACAAGTTCACTGATAATTTCGCTGTTTCAACTGAAAACACGCGAAACACATTATTCAAAATGCATGCACACACACAGACGCATGCACACACATGGATGCACACATGAACAAGAGCATACAAATCAGCATTTGTGTGCTCACAAAACATACACATACACAATTTTTTTTTAATCACGAAAAATGTAAAAACGTGATGATTATACGAACAATGTTACAGGAAAAGTGAAACAATCGAGATGCTATGTACTGTCGTCTTATTACCAAGACATGGTCACAGCAACTAAAGATCTATAGAGACATGGGCTTATATATATGGTGGGTATACGTTTTAAGGGAATACACACATCTACAAATATACTTTATTTTTTTCGACATCGTTCTTTTGCCTGCAAGGGTCATCTTCCAGTTCTAAATAAGTTCTTGGCTGACCTCATAAACCTTAACACCTAGGTGTAAATAAAACAGTCAAACAACTACCAGGTACGTGATTCATGGCTTACTGGGTCAACAGAGGAATAATATACGTCCTTGCCATTAGGCCTTTTGTTATTTATATTATAGCATATATTTTACATATATACATATAGTATAAATGTAGTATATATATGCATTAAGCTACAAATGTCCTTTAATATCCAAAGCTCTCTACCTCGGAATTAATATATTTTCATATATGTTAACCGAAGGGGAATTCTTTTTAGCTTACCGAGTCGGTGACTCACTGAAGTCCTGATTTCTCCTCTGTGCGCTGGTTCGAATCCACGAGAGGACGAAATTATTATATAACAACTAAAAAAATCCCCTTCGGTTAACAAATACGAAGATATATTAATTCCAAGGTAGAGTGAATTGGATGTTAAAGGACATTTGTAAACTAGATATATATATATATATATATATATATATATATATATATATATTATATAATATACATATACGAGTATATCAAATATATATATAATATATACTAGTATAAAATATATAATATATATAAATATATATATATATATATATATATATTATATATATATATGTATATATATCCATGGATAGTATATAATATATATATATTCAGAGAATGATCATAAGGGAAATGACTGAAGTTAGGGAGATGGCGATGACCTGGATATGTCCTTCGCACTACCCCGGGACGGAGAAGTTGTGAAAGTGTCAGCTGGGGTCTTCAGGGCACCAGAAAAGTTGGAAGCCCTGTATACCAAGGACCCAGACCTACCTGGACGAATATTATACGACGGGAGGAAGAAATTGATTGGATTTTTTGTGGATGCAAATGATTTTAAAAATGGAACATTAATTCTCTCTCTCTCTCTCTCTCTCTCTCTCTCTCTCTCTCTCTCTCTCTCTCTCTCTCTCTCTGAAAAATAGACAGTCGTAAGTTACTGAATTGTATTTTATATATGCATGCATGTATGTATTTATGTATATATATATATATATATATATATATATATATATATATATATATATATATATATATATATGCATATACACATAAATACATACATGCATGCATATATAAAATACAATTCAGTAACTTACGACTGTCTGTATTTTTCAGAGAGAGAGAGAGAGAGAGAGAGAGAGAGAGAGAGAGAGAGAGAGAGAGAGAGAGAGAGAGAGAGAGAGAATTAATGTTCCATTTTTAAAATCATTTATTTTAGAGACATCGTCAAAATTGCAGAGACTGACCAAAGCAAGTTTATCGTGAAAAAATGATTTAAAGCTAGCCATAAAAGAGAGATAAATATAACGGCTAAAATTTACGAAAAGACATATCCAAATGGAGCATCTGCAGTGTGTTATCAATTAACAAAAGAGAGAGAGAGAGAGAGATGAGAGAGAGAGAGAGAGAGAGAGAGAGAGAGAGAGAGAGAGAATTAATGTTCCATTTTTAAAATAATTTATTTAGACATCGCAAAATTGCAGACAGGCCAAAGCGTTTTATCGTGAAAAATGATTTAAACAGCCTAAAAGAGAGATAAAATATGGCTAAAATTTACGAAAAGAAATATCCAAATGTGTTATCAATTACAAAGGATATATGAAGATAAGCACAAAGGAGCACCCGAATAATCTAATTAGGAGCAACTTTTTTTTTCTTTTCATTTGACATTGATTTCAAAGCAAAACAAGATAATACCATTTGTCTTGAGAAAAGATTTAAACATACTATTAATCTCAGCTAGTGGACGGAGCCTGGCGGTCCACACCAGGCCTCTAATATTCTTAAAGATGTTAACATATTTATAAACCGTCCTAGTGCAAAGGCCACGCTGGAATGAGGCTATACATTATATATATATATATATATATATATATATATATATATATATATATATATATATATATATATATATATATATATAGTATATATATATATATATATATATATATATATATATATATATATATATGCATATATATATATATATATATATATATATATATATATATGATATATATATATATATATATATATATATATATTATATATATATATATATATATGGACTAATGCATGAAGCGATACAATACTTTTTATTTCAATGTACGAGTCCAATGATGTGAAATTACCAATTTCTATATATCCATTTTAAATCAATTTATTTTTACTCAACGGTAATTGTTACCGTGTGTAATTTATTTTCTCTACATGATTTGCAGTTTTTGAATCAGTGTAATCACCAAAAGAGATTTTAAAAATGCTGTCAAAAGAGGGATTTATTCGTAAAGTAAATCACTCCTGACTTATACTACACATCACCACCATCAATATCAATTATAATATAAACATTTAAACAAATGCGTCTGTCCCCACTACACACATACGGCACTCTAATCTAGTGGAGGCATTTTGATAATGCCAATATTATATATATATATATATATATATATATATATATATATATATATATATATATATACATATAAACATGCATTTGTCTCCACATACACACATACGCCACTCTAATCTAGTGGAGGCATTTGAACGGTAACTGCAGATTAAGTAACAATTGTTGAGCGCAGAATTATAATCAAAACGGACGATATTCCATTCCCAACCGACGTAATTCTATTACTCCAATAAGAACAGCGCGATGTCGAGTGGCGTTATTCAAGCCGTAATTTTAATGACGACTCTTTCGTCATCGCTATCACTGATTTGATACAGCGAATGACGTTCCAAAATCTAAAATAAGGAAGGTTTATTGATAAAAAATATGACAGCTAAAGCTTGGGACAAAATCACGCAAAGCACCCTTAAAAATGATCTAAGAAACTGAAATCAAGCTCCATAATTTTTAAGCCCCTTCTTTTAAACATGACAGCGGTCAAGTCGAAAATTTCATAAAACCGACAGAGCTGAAATTCGCGAAAAATAAAAGGAGATCAGCGCCGCATAAATAAAGGCAAATAAAATCCGCCATCGGACCCTGAAGCCAATAAAAATAATAGGTCATTTGGAGCTGGGCCCACGAAACATTTGCTTAAATTTATTTGCCGACGGGAAACTCATTTCTGTCATCAACTGGGGAGGTTAAAGGTTAAAGTTAGCAAGCCTGTCCTTGCTTTGAGTCGAAACGTTTAAACCTCTCTTTTTTTTTTCTCATTGTTTTCATCCCTTATTTATTCATTTACTCGATTATTTTGAAAACGAGTGAAGCAAAAGGCAAAATGAATATCAAGTCTCCTGTCTCCTGTCGCTGAAACTATCCGTTCATCCCTAACCTTTGTGCTAACGCCAGTTTTCCCCTGATCACTTTGCAGCTTCAGTTTTGATAAAACATTCTTTCTTGTCGATCAAATTAATTCCCTGTATTTCAAAGTGGACGCCAACTGCAAAACAAACCTTAGCTTCCAGAAAAAGCCGTTCATTTAAACTTCGACTTTTTTGTTGTAGTTGTTTGTGTGTGTAAGCTACACTATCCCCAATTTAGCCACTTCAGAATGAGATCAAGCATCATTCTACGACGTATATTGTATGGGGGGGGGGGGCGGGGGGGGGGGGGGGGGCCTCCATTCCATTAATTTCATAACCATTTTTAACATTTTGAAATATTCATTACGTGAGTCAGTGTTAACAAATTCTTGTACCTAAGAATTGACTGTACCGCCACCAATGTATCTAAGGACGCTTCTCCGTCAGTGCTAAGCCTAACTGATATTTGCTATTTTAACCGTAAATTACCAGACTATCCCAGAATTATATTTCTACGAAATTACCTCTGAATGAATTTGAAGGGCTATAATAGTTTGCGTGACATCATTTCTTGCCGTGGTAGAAAGTATGCCATAACCAAAATTACACACCATGATATGAAAACTTAAGTTCTATTTATGGTATACCCTGATTACCCTTAGAAAAATCTCAAAGCTGCAATCCAGAGTGTTTTTAAGTCTCCATTTCATCTGACATTAAGTATCACAAATAAAAGGTGTATATAGGTTCTAAGAAGTTAGATTTCTTAACTGCATTTTCCCTGGAGTAATAAGGTGAACAAGCATTCTCAGCCCAAAAATCAGTAGTTTTCTTTCAATGCTAAGGTAAAAATGTAAAAAGATATTATTGTTATTATTATTATTATTATTATTATTATTATTATTATTATATTATTATTATTATTATTATTATTATTATTATTATTATTTATTATTATTATTATTATTATTAATATTATTATTATTATTATTATTAATATTATTATTATTATTATTAGTTATTATTATTATTATTATTGTGTAAAGAACATTAAGTTGTACAGGTATCCACAGGCTAACAAAACAGAAACGTACTATTATTATTATTATTATTATTATTATTATTATTATTATTATTATTATTATTATTATTATTATTATTATTATTATTTTGTAAAAGACATTAAGTTGCCGAGGTATCCACAAAACAGATACTATTATTATTATTATTATTATTATTATTATTATTATTATTATTATTATTATTATTATTATTATTATTATTATTATTATTATTATGTAACGGACTTTATAAGTAAAGGACATTGTGTAAAATACATTAAGTTGCTGAGGTATCCACAGGCTAGCAAAAGAAATCAGAAACATACAAATACACACACTAGCAAAAAATGATTAATACAAAGATAAATAAACAAGAAGATGAATATAGAGAAAATAACATCTAAAAGCATCTCCACAAGTTCGTTCAAGCGTCGTACTCGGTTTTTTCAGAAACGATCCAAAAATTGCACTAAGTAGGACTTTAAAATCCAAGTGCCAACATCTCCAGTGCAACCCTTTTCAAGAATTACCGGTCGATTTAGTACATCACAAAAAGGGCGAGAAAAACATCTTTACTTCTAAGTTTCTCTCCAAGATTCCGCCCTGCTCTTCCGTGACACATACTACGTCTGGAGGCTTTTTTTTTTAGTTATTTTCCAGCACTGCACGATTATAAAATTTCCGCCAAACTTTCTAACGTTCCAGTAATGCCAAAGGTATATATATTTTTTTTCTTTTTTTAGAGGTAAGACGTTGCGGAGTTCAAATTACAAAAACTGCGAAACATGAAATTAGTAGAATTACCATCCGGCTCATTTTTCTGCAAATAGTAATTGGAGTCGCGCAATATTTCAACGTCAAACTTTGTAAAACTTTAGCCGACGTTCACATGATGCCATTTTTAGATTTTTTTTTTAAGTCTTTTCTTACGTCTACTTTTATTTGTAGCATTTCATCCCGGTTACCAGAAGTTTATGGAAAGCTTCAGAGAATCACCTTGAGAGTTAAAATTTGTACTCAACTTCTCTGAATTTTTTTAAAACCAAACTGGGCTATTCTCTTTTAAAATTTATAGAGCACCTTCCTTTTCCCCTAAAAACAACAAACACAGATTTCTCTACCTCACACTGGGATCGAACCCAGGAATCTCGAGTGAAAGACCAGGGCACACATAGGAGTGCCTCGAATGTCAGAAAATGAGTTCGAACCTAAAAGTTCTCGTGTAGTACCTATGGAGTTACTGAGGTAGGTTGCGTGTATACCAACAAGTTGCAACTCAGGTTTCAATTGAATTTAAGAACTGTGGATCTGTGCCTTGTCTCCCACTGGGGAGTCTTGGTTTCGATCCTGATGTAAGGAATAAGTGTGACTGTGGGTTAATAAAAAAAAAACAATAATAACAACAATTAAATGAAAAGTTTAAGAATATTGCTTTCTGTGGTTGGAAAATACCTTCTTGATGCTCTTTTATATTACCATAATTTTTGATGATGTGTTTTTTTGTTTGTATGGTGTTTTTTTTACGTTGCATGAAACCAGTGGTTATTCAGCAACCGGTTTTGATGATATGGGCTTTCTAATGAATGGTATAAAAAAAAATTACAACGCGTATCCGTATCTCTCTCTCTCTCTCTCTCTCTCTCTCTCTCTCTCTCTCTCTCTCTCTCTCTCTCCCTTTTTTTAATGTAAGAGCAGCCTCTCTCTTCACTGTTCCCAATATAATATACAGAACGAAGGGGCATTCTTATATTTTACCGACATTTTTGGCGTTATGGATACACTAGTAAGAATTACAACCGCATACTCTATGAAGCATATACGAATGCAGTATGTGTAAGGCGGGCACACACTCGGGTACACACACACACACACACACACACACACACATATATATATATATATATATATATATATATGCCTCAGTAAAGGGTCCGAACAGGACCGAAAGTACTCGGCTATCTCGCTTTTTTTTTTCCTTTTTTTTCCTTCGTGGCAAACAAACCTTTATATATATATATATTATATATATATATATATATATATATATATATATATATATATATATGTGTGTGTGTGTGTGTGTGCGCGTGAGTACACCGAATAAAACATATATCCTTCAGTATCTCGTAACGAACAAAGATTCAGCCAAACTCGATGATACAGTACACAACCTTTTTGAGCACTCTTATATGATATTTATTAAATGAACCCATGTCAAAAACCAGTTAGATTTGTATGCGGTTTTTCATTACTATTTTTGGGGGGGGTGGAAAATGTTTACCAAATAATTTTTTTCCCGTAAAAAGTTTAATAGTGTTTTCCATTCTGTTTGACAATCAAGCCGGGCTTGTTTGTTCGTATGTAGGATGGCAAATATGCTGCCTATTATTTCCAATGGCATTTAATCATTTCAAATACAGTGCTGCAATATTATTTCGATCTGTGAGACATGAATAAAAAGTACACACACCGCACTTTATTTGTTATATATATGCAGGAGCGTCAGCGAGGGGTTTTGCGTTCGGTTGATCTTGGAGTTCGCTGCTCAAAAGGGTTATTTTGTTCTGTTCTCTTTCAAAAACAACTTTTAATAAATGGTTGGCATACTTATTCAGATTTTTCCTCTGACTGGAAAGAAAATGAAGTCTCCAACCTTTATCAGCCTCTACTTTTTATTTCGGCATGTGTTGTCGTCTTGTATTTTCTTTAGATTTGCGTTAAATTATACTTATCATAACTATCATTAACGGAATATTTCCTTGATATACTGAAAGAACATCTCCATTAATTCTGAACTTAAAAAAAAAAAAAGAGAAATAAGTTACTTTCGAAAAGGAAACAGTTTGTGTTGACTTGCAAAACATACAGGTAAGGTACTTTTCGTCTGCGTGACTCTAATATCTAAGATCCTGAATTGTATAGTTCCAAACTCTTCCAAATCCGCTGAATTTTACTGATGAATTTCAAATGAAAACTAAAAAAAAAAAGGGGGTGGGGCAATATCCAATTTGCTGAAATCTGCATCTCCCATCATCGAACCGATAGAAAAATATTCTTAGCTAAAACAAGAATGATGGCTGGGATGACATTTTCCATACAGCCTTAAATAATCTTCAAAAACAAAAAAAGAAATGAAAATAAAAACAAATAGAATAAAAACAAATAAGTAAAAATCACAATATGAATGCCATTTTCCCTTTTGGAATAAAAAAAGAGTACTGTACTTTCAAAAAAAAAAACAAAAAAAGTTCTTAGCTAAAATGGAAGCGATAGCAAATAGCAAAGAGATTCTCAAATCACCATTAAAAATGAATATTTAGAAAGACAAAATCTCGACCGAAACGAAGACGGGAATAAGAGACGACGGTGCACAGACAGACACGTGAGATCCAGGGGGGGACGGGGGGGGGGGCGCTCTCCCCCCCACTGCAAAAATAGCGAAAAACAGAATCCAGCAACTTAATAAAAGGGCAGGTTCGTTTCCGCCCTGAGTCCCAATCAAGGGGGAAGTGTAGGGGGCGCGCACTCCCCTTTTCCGCTAGTACTTACCATTACAAGCAGAGGGGAAATGGAGAGTGAGAGGGGAGAGATATCAATCACTAATAATGAGTAAAAGGACAATAAAAGAAGAGGGGAAATGCAGAGGAAAAATACAGTAACGCAGAGGGTTGGAAACGGAGGAGGGCAAACAAAAGATGCGTAACACTGAAAAAGAGGAATAAAGCGCACCGAATAAAAAGGAGACCATATTTCACGAACAAAAATGACTTAAAAAGTCATGCTGATAGGAAAGGGGTCCAATGCACAACGAATCTGACCATGAATAAATAAAAAGATCAGCCGAATATAATACCTATATGGTCTTCGTAATATGCGGATGATAATTCTGAACGATCAAAAAAACACAACTTATTAAGAAAGTTATCAATGACCTAAAAACAACAAAAACGATCAAAAACACAATAAAATCATCAACGACCTAAAACCAACAAAAACAGCGGTGATAACGACACCGAAAATGATAAAAAAATTCAATAAGAAAAACCAAACAAACCAAAGACCTGACGAACGAGAGGAAAACGCGCGCGAGAGGCTCAGTCCCTTTAAAAGCGAGAACAGGCGAATGCTTGAATTCCCATAGTAATCCAGCAAATGCCACATCCGCACACACACACACTGCAAACAAAACAATCGATATAGGGAACACAAAGGCATCTGGATCGGCGATCTATGACTCATACATTAAATGTATTAAAACTTCGAATCAACGCGTGCCCTCGGGGGAGACACGCTCCCCTCGCAGATATATATATATATATTTCCCCCCGCCGGAGTCGTGATTAAGTCCTACCTTCGTTTAAGCACGCCAAACCAACTGGTGCATTTATTCCGCGCCATGATTCGCTTGTTCATTCCACGCGCTGTGCGATGCAATCATGAATACCTTACATACCAGTGGCTCTGAGCCTCACTAAATTTATAATAATAATAATAATAATAATAATAATAATAATAATAATAATAATAATAATAACAAATAACAACAACAGTTTGGGGATAAACATCGACACTGAAATAATTCTACATGCGGATTCAGATAAAAAGAAATCTGCAATAATGAGGTGGTAACAATATCAAAATGGCAACAGACAGTATAGTAACGCAAATAAAGCTACAATCACTGGGCAGTTAGAGTTATAAATATCCCTCTGTGATGCAACACCATAAATTCTCTAGATAAACGATTGCATAAATATACAGAAATACGAAAATAATCAAATTAAATGATACAAGGAAATGATACGAAAACAAAACGTGCCGAATGAGGAAAAAGACATCAAACAACTGTTAAAGAAGAACAAAATGTGAATATTTCCCAACTGCAGAAACGCTTCGTACAGACTTTGTGAAAACGCCACTGCATGAAGAATCTTGAAAGCGTGAATACCCGGCAATGCCCACAGCGCAATGGAGGCGCCTCTACAAAACCCCAAAACAGCCGACGGAAACGAATCCCACCACAAACAGCGCACAAACACCAAACGTTCGAGATATTTCTTTGTTCTTCCAGTCACAATTCTCCTCTTCTCTTTCTTTATCCTTGAGTCTCTCCTTCCTCTTCAATCTCCCTCTGCCTCCTTCCTTCCTTCCTCCTCCTCCTCCTCCTCCTCCTCCTCCTCCTCCTCAACCCTCGTATTCTTGGGCTGTGGTTTCTCGACCAGTTTAGAGGCACGAGGGGAGACTCATTTAATTTGCGTCGGGGGGAAAATCCCCTCAGTTGTTTAACTTGGGTGAAGGAGCGACGGCGATAGGCAGGTGATGGGGGGGGGGGGTTGCAGTGTTGGGGGGGGGCTAGGGGGGGGGGGGGGAGATGGAGGCGACAACGGCGGCGGCGGACTACGACCCAACCAAGAGAGGGAGAAAAATGGAAAAGGAGACCCTGAAAGAGAAGGAATGAGTGAGGGAGAAGAAGATGGAAGAAGACCAAGGAAGGGAAAGGTCTACAAAATGGAAGGAAAGGAGAGAGAGAGAGAGAGAGAGAGAGAGAGAGAGAGAGAGAGGAAAAAAGATGATGGCAGATTCACTACGGCATTTGAAGAAAACATGAAGGAAACGTGAATTTAACGAATCTAAGTCGTAGTATAGTGAAGCAGCAAGAGAATTTTATTTTGAATTGATGCTAACAAAGAACTTGCGAGCTCTGCAATCATTCTTACGATGAAGAGCAGAAATGATGAACGCAATGTCTCTCTTTCTTTAAAAAAAAAATAAAAGAATAAATACAAGATTGGCATACGTCACATTTTGAACATTCGAACTCGGTACTGCTCATTTGTCAGAGAAATAGAAAATGACGATTATATTCGTGATGCTGGACTCTGCCTTGCAGGTTAGAAAAACGTTACTGAAACTTGCAACAAACTCCAGTACTCTGGTGCGAGAGGCAAAGGGTCGTATATACCCAAATTCCTAGAGTAAAGTGTAAGAGTATATTCATACTCTGCCACAAATTCCTAGAGTAAAGTGTAAGAGTATATTCATACCCTGCCACAAATTCCTAGAGTAAAGTGTAAGAGTATATTCATACTCTGCCACAAATTCCAAGAGTAAAGCGCAGATTCATTCTTTGCAAGGACTATCGCCATACAAACTATATGGAGAAAGGATTCGCAACATGCTATATATACAATTAAGCGCTATGTATAGCGGCTATATAGGCTTCCAGTCCTTCGCTGTAACCGTATGTCCTATGCAACGCTCTTAATAAGGAGCGAACCAGATTCAGGTATTTTGCATAGCACGTCAGGGAACTTACGCACGACCGAAAACCGGTAAAATCTGTTGGGTTCTAGTCATGAATAACGTCAGCGACTGGATTCCATGGCTAAAGACGGACTTCGAAAGTTTATCTATAGAGCCTGGGTGAGAATCAACATATGAACACGTTTACACAGATACATAAATAACCCCAAATGGCAGATGGTGAAATGACAGCACTCAAGCCACTGTAGCAAATGATGAGCGAAACTGGAAAAAACCAAAAGATCCAAATACGAAAAAAAAAAAAAAAAAAAAAACGTTTGATTTACATACTATTTACATTAATCTGTAAAATAAGAAGCGTAGGAGAAAAAAAAGACGGTGAAGGTTTTAGTAAACCGGAATGCATATTTTTTTACGGAGCGAACGATTAGGAGAAGGAAGGGAAGGGGGAGAAAGAGAGAGAGGGAAAGAAAAAGGGGGAGAGGTGAGGATGCGGAGATGAGATTTTTGCGAATGACGAAGAACGGATGTTGTTTATACGGTTGCTGACGATTGAGTTTCTGTTGGGGGTTAAGGACGGGCCATCAGAGAGATGAGAGAGAGAGAGAGAGAGAGAGAGAGACGCAATGGCCATCACGGCTGAATGTTGGGATAAGAGAGAGAGAGAGAGAGAGAGAGAGAGAGAGAGAGAGAGAGAGAGAGAGAGAGAGAGCCACTTATAGTGAAGGAAGGGCGGTCGGTAGTGGTAAGGGGAGCACAGAAAAGCAAAGGGAGGCAGAGAGATATAGTGAGTACTGGGGAAAGGGGGAAGGGGAGAGCGAGAAAGGAAGCCGAGGTAGGGTGATATGGGGAATGGGGGGGGGGGGGGGGGGCCCAAATGTGGAGTTGGACCTCTGGACCACTATACGTGGATATATATATATATATATATATATATATATATATATATATATATATATATAAGTTATAATATATATATATATATATATATATATTTTTTTTTTTTTTTTTTTTTTTTTTTTTTTTTAACGCAAAGGACATCGGTCGGTCGGGGTACCAAAAGCCCTTATCTAGCAAAGGGCCGATTCGTATTCGTTCATCATTACGGAGGTTCAAGTTCTTGAATCTTTTTGAGAAGCAACATCGACAGAGGCCAACCCCAGTACCTACATAAATATTTTCACGGTGGATGTTTTTCCCAGCCAACGAACCTTGGCAACAAACTCGGGAGCAGTACAGGGAATTTCCTCTTTATCAGCCGGGGTTTACCCATATCCGACCCTAGGGAGAGGAATTCTGAATCACGCAGACACTTAGTACTTATTCCGACACAATGTTTTCCTTGTATAAAGGCCAGGCGTAGGCTGCTTGGTTATAGCTATAATAAGAGATGATGATGAAGAAAAAGAGAAGATAAAAAAATGAGCATGAGGCGAAGAACAAAAATATGACGATGTTGAGAAAATAAATATTATTTACAAAGTGCACTCGGCTTACATGTCATACATCATAAAGCGTATACACACACACACACATATATATTATATATATATATATATATAATATATATATATATATATATATATATATATTATTATATTGGCGCCTTTCTACAGCTTCGCGTGCATACACAATACAAAGATTTCCATGAACACATTTCTATATGTTTTGAAAGAAAAGGCCACTAAAAGGCTATATAAGTGGCTTTTATTACCGTCGAAACAAATGCAACTGTATATAAGACAACACTTCAGAAAATCTTGAAACAACGACAAGAGCAAATACTTGATATAGTTAACGTACAACATACGTTTATATACCCATAATCAATATGTGATATGACTGCGTTGGCCCTTCCGTGCAGTTAAACAATAATGAGATATATTAACATCTGTAAAGAGTTCATTTGGAAATTAAAGCAACATCACTGTGAATAATGTTTAAAAAATCAAAGCACAGCCAACACACATATATAACAATAAAGTAACACCGGTGACTTTAGTATAAAATTGATTTTCTTAACAGCTCTCCAGAGTCAAGGTACGCCCACGGAAATCCTGTTTTGTCCACTCTGAAATCGCTACTGAGAAAAATGAACAAAAGACAATAAAGACGGAGTGATTACCATCGCAAACACACGCAGAGGAAGCTATCCATAAGAAAGAGATCTCTGTACTTGAGGATAATACGATTCGACTGGAGTAAGACGCAACTTGGAACGTCTTTTGCACAGTCATGAAATCTTTATGGGGTCCACAGGCCGCCCGCAGTCAAACACTTCGCTTTACTTGTTTGTTTGTTTAACCCAAATATGTCGTTGTACTAAAATATTCTCTCTCTCTCCTTCTCAATCTTCTCCATCTCTCTCTCTCTCTCTCTAATATAATATATTATATATATATATATATATTTTAATTATTATCAATAAAAAGGGAACTAAAAAACGCCAAAATATAGTAATTAAATAATATCTATAAGAATTACGAACCCAATAATAATATATATCATATATCTTAATGTAAATATATATATATATGTTATTATATAGAAATATTATATTATATTTAAAACTATATATATCCAATAAAAGGAGCCCATAAAAACGCCAAAATATAAAGTATATATATATATATCTAATAAAACGAACCCATAAAAACGCCAAAATATAAAGATATATATACATATGTATATATTATATATATATATATATATATATATATATATATATATATATATATATATATATATATATATATAGATATATATATATAATAAATGGAGGCCATAAACGCCAAAATATAGAAAGTATATATATAAATATAAATATATAGAAAAATATATATATATATATTTATATATATTATATATATATATATGTGTGGTGTGTGTGTACATATATAATTATATATGTGTGTTTGTGTGTTTGCATTTGTACACGGAATGTAAATTTTGATTCTAGCATTGGCGTATGGAGCGCTTCAATCCATCTATCTATATACATATTCAATATAACATACATGTCTGTGTATTTTGTAAATTTTGATTCTAGTTCCTGCTTATGTAACGCTTTAAGACGAATGAAATATTAACAATTAATCTGTTCAGGAAATTAAACGGTCATGTACCAATTGGATCTTTCTAAGGTACTTAAACAAGGGAGTCATTAAACGCAGAAATCCTATACATAAAAAGCTGTAAAGGAGGGTTTTATCCTTACATTTATTTCTGGTACAGTTGTTTGTGAAGCAAGTACAGACTCGTCTATCCATTCTACGTTATTTATTCACGCTGACACATTCTTCAATGAACTGTTTCTTTTGGTTACTTATGATCGTTCCTTAAGTGGCGTTTGATGTTTGTTCAATATGATTCTTTTCACTTACGGAAGTATCAAAACAATTAATATCTTATTATGATTTCCGTATATAGGTGAAACCTATTCACATGGAACAAGCACATCAAAGGGCCCATTGACATGAAAGGCAAGCTTCCAAAGTAAGTTAGTTTCAACCTCCCACCGCAGACTCCACACTGCGGAAGGCGCGAATCGTCACATCTGAGTGGCATCCCACGACAATAACCACTATACGAGCTGACCAGCATTATAATGACAATTTGTACATAGAGCTTAAATAGTTGCGTTGAATTTTAAACACAATACATCTAAAGATTACATTTTTCGGCATTCTGCCACGTCGCAAATTATTTTACTTTCAAGTTTCAATCGACTGTAAATAGAGAAA
>NC_061095.1:12564660-12572160 GCF_015104395.2 Macrobrachium nipponense | reverse complement strand
CTAAATTTAACAGTAGTATATATTAATGTCGCAGCTACTACAAGCATTGTGATGATTCTAACCTTTTTAATTCTGAAAAAGTTCCTCTTTACAAATACAATTTGATTGGCAATGCTTAACGGAAATACGTGCACATGTAATCGTGTTATTTTCAATACGCAGAGTAGCAACTGATCATATTCTTAATTTACGTTACATTTTGTTTCCTCTCGCATTTTTTTTCTTGCATAGATCCGAGAAAGAAGTTTTATTATGAACACAAATCTACATGAATTTTTGCATCTTTCTTTGATGGTGAACTCGCCCCACCCGACCCCCACGGCATGTTTAGTACCAACCCGTTGGTGAATCACCGTAAAAAAAGCAAAGAAAACCCTATAAAGATTATATTGCTAATGCCACCCTTAATCCCCCGGGAATATATATTAGTCCTGGATTACGACCCCCCAAAACCCCAGCGGGTCACTATCTAAGAGATCCGAACTTCTCTCTCAGCACAAGACGGTATTAAAATAAGAGAAAGTGTTTTTCGAAATATCCGACTAGACTATTACTTCCCTCGCTTTCTCACACAGAATACCAAACATGAGGTATAGACCTTCTTCGCCTTCTTCAGAGAGACGCATTTATTTACGGGAGCTGTCATTGAAATTCACATCAGAGTATGAATGTGCATCAGTATTCAAACGGCCTCCCAGGCTACGCCATTACACAGTGCATTTATCTGACATTGTACCCATAATTCAACGGGTCTGATTCACGGTAGCTTCGACAAAATCGATGTCATTTTGAAGGTCGTGATTCACAGTAACTAGTAACTGCTTTGACGAGAACCTTCATCGACTTTGCATTATTCGTGCCTATGAGAGAGAGAGAGAGAGAGAGAGAGAGAGAGAGAGAGAGAGAGAGAGAGAGAGAGAGAATTAACAGCGCTGGACAGTTTTTGCAAGGTAAAATCCAATTACGCAGAGTACCAAATAACTAAAAAAAATAAATAAATAAATGAATAAATGAATAAAAATGACACAAAATTCAGCTTTTCGAAAGACTATGATATCAAAACGTTTACTATGCGTAAATTAACTTGCGTTCTTTCATGATAAATATAATAAATGAAATATTTAGCAAAAAATTCATCACATAATTTGAATTTCATGGATTTTTATGCTATGCTTGTATATATATGTATATATATATAGAGAGAGAGAGAAAAAAAAATGAATTCCATCGCAATCCTATATATGTGAATAGCGGATTGCGTTGGATTAAAATACATATATTTTCTGAAAATGATAAAGGGTTCTTTTTTAATCTATTTTCTAACTATGGACACTGTCATTTCAATAAAATCCAGCGTGTGCTATCTGGGAAAAAAATAAATTGATAATAAAAGAACAACAACGCTCAGTATTTACCAAACTGAAACCGAGGAAGGCAGAGGAGGAGTCAGACAAACTGACAGACAACAATTCGATGTTTTCCGAACATATGAAAATGTACAAATCATCAGGCATAAAACACTTGGAATAAAGGCTAAATACGTCACGGCAATGCCAATCATACCAACAAAACGAATACAATGTATAGGGGTTACAAAGTAAAATCGCAAGGAACCAGCGAATCATACTATATTAAAATTAATATATTTATTTCTGTTAACGAATGGTTCTTCCTCCAAAATAAAAAAAACGATAAAAAAATAAATATACGCAATTATATCCACAGGAATAAACCTACGTAGGGAATGATATAAAGAAAAGTAATTTTACAACGATAAAAGAGATAAGTAGAATGGAAACTGAAGTAAACACGATAAGCTGTCGACAGTTCCGGACACAAACAGAGAATGAATGATAAATAATTGACGATAAAGCCGTGAGGATAATACTACGAAGATCTTTTCATCAATACTCAGGAGGTATTATCATACGAGTAGTAAAGGTCACACGAATTCCGTGAAGTTCTCTCTAAACGTATAAGCCTCTGGAAACGTCTAAAACACTGGAAAATTATACAAAGCTGGAAATCTCTGGAACACTACAAATCAATGAAACACTGACAATTTGTACAACATCGAAAGCTATAAAAACCTGAAAATTGATAACAAATGAAACTTCATAAAGTACAAAAAACATTCAAACCTTTCCAGTTTGACATGAAAGCCTCTAAAACACTTCACACACATCAAATCCAATATTCTTTGAAACAAAGAAAATCAGTGACACGATAAATTCATGAAACAGATAATCAAAATCACTTTGAGAACACAGAGAGAAGAATGAACATGTGTAGAACACTGGAAATCTCAAGAACAAATTTTACAACAGGGGATATCAGGAAATCTGCGAATCCAAAAAAATACTCCACTGAAAACATCAATTACACTAAAATTGTTAGGTAATAGATGTAAAAAAAAAAATACGCCACTGAAAACACTGAAAATATAAATTGCAATGAAATTCTAGGACAGAAGATTAAAAAAAAAAAAAAATCCTGGCTGATGATACCACTTCAGAAACAAGATTTCCATCTGCATTTGAAGAATACTGATAATAGACGAAGACGACAAAACCAAAGAGCGACAAATAAGGAGGACGGTGAGACTTGCAAAGGAAGCAGGAAGCAGGGTTAAATCTTCTTTGGTTTTGCAAGCAAAACATTTCGCATTTCTCGAACGATCCTTTATATTCGAATCTGCGCTACATGTGCTTTCCCTACGTAAGTGATTTGAATATTTAATACGTACATATTATATTCACATTAGTTTATTTTGGGTTTCTCTGTTGGCTGCCAGCGTAAGATGGACGACTCACTAGTGCTAAAATAGCCTTGGTAGTTAAATCATTAATAATAACCGTAATAGAAAAATAAATAAAGGTAAAACTCCTCTAAATATGAATGTACTGCGGCCGCACATAAAAATGAATAGATAACATGCAGTCACCGACAAATATCAACGAATGAAATACATTTTCTTGCCTCTGTAAATCTCACATCCATCAATGGCCGTTCACAGTCATCAAATGAATAACTCGAAATTCAGAACTTGATGTAAAAAGATCGGAACTTTTAACTGAGATAACGACGATTGAGCCCAGGAGGAATAAAAACACACACTCACGCTGTTCCAGAGTCCTTATAGCAGCAGTGTCCCATATGGAATTATTTCCACTTCTCTCTATGATTATTTACAAAGAAAAGTATGAGTACAGTTAGGTGGCGCAAACATCTGGAAACTTCAAAAAGCCCTAAATCTTCAACAACAGCGTTCAGACGTGGGATCGAGACTGAAATGCTCAAACTTGAAGCGTTCATTCAAAGTAAGCTTGTTAAAATCCTAGAGAGCATCACTGAGTATTTGAGCAAAAAACTCGCCTACGACAATGTAACAACACGAGGGGTTCTGATGTCACATCCAAATTGAAAACACTCGAATGGAATCATGTTACGAATCATACACAACTTGGAATGCTCGCTATGAAGTTGTTTTTTTGGGGGAATGTGCTTACCTGTGGGTAGAACATGGCGTTCATCATGTTGAACGATTGCTGCTCAATGGTTGACCAGTTTGGGTTGAAGGCCGAGTTGTCCACGAAGGTCGACGTGGTGGCGG
This sequence comes from Macrobrachium nipponense, assembly GCF_015104395.2. Lineage (NCBI taxonomy): Eukaryota > Metazoa > Arthropoda > Malacostraca > Decapoda > Palaemonidae > Macrobrachium > Macrobrachium nipponense. Next base: position 12,568,547 of record NC_061095.1, on the reverse strand, counting down.
GATAGAGGCGGCTCTGTCAATCTTCATTCATAGTTCCGGTCGTCGGAGGCTGTGCATGTGGTGCACGCGACGCTCTTCCATCCGAACAATAAATAATAGAAAACAAAAAACAAAAGAAAAAAAGGTCTCAACAACACTGAATTCAACCCAATTGGAATGTTTTCACTTTGGGGAAATTCCTCGGACGAATTTTCGAGACGCGATCCTACGCAAACGAATCTTCCTTCCTTCCTCGGCAGAGGCAGGAATCCTCCGCTATTTTGCTTTGCACGCCGCGATTCCACGACACCGCTGACCTGACGAAGGAAGTCGTCGAGAGTCGAGGAATGAATGGCCCGGGCGATCCCTCAGGACATGTGTCAATGTGGTATTTGGCAGCCGCGGGTGATAGCGATATCCTTGGCGTCGGTGTCTCTGGAGCCTAGGGGCCTTTCGAGGGGAAACGTGGCCTCGGTAGCAAGGGGTCGGTGTGTCCCAAAGGAGGGTGCGTGTCAAACTAGGGGAAGGCCACCCGGGGAACGCCAAAACTGCTTCTCTAAGTTTCCGGTTGTTGGGAGCCATTTTGCCCTCGGGCGATCCCCGTGCTCATGTGCCGCGAGTGAAGCCCCGCCCCTTTCTCCCACCAGCCTCTCCCACACCCGCCACACGGACCAGTTGCAATTCGCACTATTTTGCACACTTTCTTTTAAATACCACACGTTACGCAACTTCACGCAAGTCAGTGGCACAGAAAATTCCCGTTTCAATTAAGACTGTATCTTTATGTGATCAAAATGATGACTGCGCTCGAAATATTGATTTCCGGGTGGACATAAAAATCGAACGTATCGTACAATAGGTGTTGCAGAGGGGAGGGGTGAAAGCACTGTTTCCCCTCATCTCGGCTCACTCACTCCCTGGCGGCCACGAGGGTCGGGCCAGCCTTCTTGCAGTGAGTGAGTGGGTGCGTTCTAGTTAGTCACTTCTTCAGGTAGTTGAAAACTTCTCCTCTCTATCCTGGTCACACACTACTCGCCGTCAACGCACAAGTTTTGACGGCCGAGACGACTCGCTGGCTCGGCTTTCGGTCAAAATAAATTCACTTGTTGCTTTTGGCAGGTATTTCTTCTTATTTAGGACAGCAAATAACTCGGTGATTTTCACATCATTCTCTGACTTTGAACATTTTCAGAAATCTTTGTTTTTCAAGTCTGAAATGGAAACAAAAAAAAGAGAAAAATTAAAATGGCATCATCACTTGTGACAAATATCGTACTATTATAAGAAACCTATTGACGAGATATTTGTGTTTACATTCCTGTATGTTTTTGTGTGCGTCCCATTTTGTGTAAATGTATACACGTGTGTGACTGCATGTTATACATTTTGTGTGTAGGTGTGCAAGCGCACACCCTGAGTATACATGTGCAATATATTTTAAGTGTGTGTGCATGTTATACGTCGAGTGTTTGCGTATTTAGGATAATTTCTACACATACTACACAAGTGTTTTAATGTACTCAATTTCATATACATATACATGCACGCACACAATATCAAACCTACATGTACGCAGTGAGCATGGAAACATGAATGTGTGAGTATATGTAACCATTTAAAAAGAAAGGGTGAGCATTTGTTTGCACAAACAAACAAACAATCAAACACACCACACATATATATGATATAATTTTGTATTAATATATATATAAATATATATATAAGATTATATATATTATAATATATATACATTGTATATGTATATTATATATGTGTGTGTATTATAACACAGCATGTGTATATTCATTCTAATAGAGAATTCATATTTTTCCCAATTTATCTGTTAATTATGATTCATAGCAATTACAGAAATTAATCCTAACAGTAATTCTGCAATTCTGCATTTGCCACTAAGTTCCCATTTCCAAACCCCAACAGTATCCTTATGAAATTCTGCATGGGCCATTATCAATTTCCCATTTCCAAACGTAATTAATACAAGAATCTGAAACAAAAAAGTTCAAAATTAAAGGATACAAAAAAAATGAATTCTAATCTAAAAAAAAGCCTGAGGAACAATGATATAATGCTACTTCTAGACAGGCGAACTAAAATAATGGAAAGTGCAAAATTTTAGATAAAAATAAAAACGAAGATTATCATTACGATTATAACTTAAGTCACTTTTGCAGAATCTCACTGGGCTTGCCTAAAAGATTTTGCTGTGGAACACAATATTGAAAGTGGAAAAAGTTTGCTGTGAAATGGAATATTTCAGAATTAAAAAAAAAATTATAAAGTTGAAGAAGCTGGACAGCTAGGCCAGAAGCGAACGGGCTTAAAGTAAAAGGAAGAGAGAAACGTAGTTGAGGCCTAAGAAGCGACACTTCAGAGGTCATTTAGCACCACCGAAAGTGCACCAATCATTGCACACTAAAGTACTTTCACTGCTGTCAAAATAATATTTAAAAAATTAACTTTAAATAAAATATAAAAAAATGCTATTCAGAAACATTAAATGACAAGATATTTTTTAAAGGAATATATATAAAGTGCAATAGAAAAAAAGGCTAAAAAGAAAAGTACGGAGACGTGCAAAACCAGAAATAAAACTCGGGATGTCAATTATTCAATTACATGAGTTCATTTTATACGAATTTACCGCATCTCTCATCATTCTCCTTTTACGCGTCGTCTAGTATCGTTCTTACTTATAATAATAATAATAATAATAATAATAATAATAATAATAATAATAATAATAATAATAATTAATAATAATAATAATAATAAATCCATCAACAACAATAACAATACTAATGGAGCCTGAAGTTAACGGTCATTATTTGATGCAATAACCATTACCAAGTAGCAAAAATAAATCAGAAAATCAGTAAACCACAACAATACTGATGATTTACACACACACTCTTACCATTTCAGACTTTCGTACACTCTCTGTCTACTATAATCAAACAAACAAAAAGAGTTGTATAAACTTTGCACTTATGAAAAGCATACACACCCCGACTGTCTTTGCTGGATCTAAATCAACCGCTGTTTAAAAACAAAATGAGAGTATATTTTCAGTTTATTTATTCAGAGTAAGTTTCAATTTCATTCGGTTTATTAATTTATTTTTTTTTTGTCCATCTGCTCTTTCTACAAACGATCAAGATATTATATGGAAATTAGAAGACAATTAATGGCCTTTCGGACTGATCCTCAATAATATTATTAACAGAACTTTTTTCAACCCAATATTACATAGTTAAATTACAGAAAAAGATTAATCTTGCGATCGGAGACACAGAGTCAACGTTATACACATGTGGACAACCGCATTTGTGCAAAGCGTGATCATAAGTTTAATCTAAAATATATTATAGAATACTTTCCCAATTCGTTACGTAGTTATGTAGAATAATTATGACAAACCTCGATCAACAACAACAAAATTTTCGGTGCATAGCAATTTATGGAAAGACTTCGAAATGGATACTAATTTTATAGCATGAAAAGAAGTCCAAAAGCAACCGATATATTCAGTTTTTAAGGAAAAAATAAAATGTTCCCCAACAGTTAACAAAATATAAAGGCTACACATTTCATTTCACTTGGGAAGGTTTCAATGATCTTTAAGTGTAAATTACGCAGCAGCATATTCAATTTTCACACAGAATAAAGGATAAGGGTGTTCTATCAAAACTACATTCTTAGAAAATTGTTTTTCTGAAAATACAAAATCATTTTGGTAGAACGACGTGTTACTTTCATTTTAACCAACATAAAATGCTTCATTTGAATATTTAAACTAATCCGCGGCGTTACTATGCTACACGGTATTTCAATTAGCCTATTTAAGAACAAATAACATGGCGGGTCGAAATTGAGTAAAAAAAACAGTT